>NC_065956.1:7785000-7955000 GCF_021464435.1 Cataglyphis hispanica | reverse complement strand
TTACCACAAATACTGTTTGCTTGTACGTAAAGCACATGCACGCGCGCGCGCGTGTGTGTGTGTTGGCTATATATTGGCTGTGTATTTTCCACAAATAATTTAAAAAGTATACTCTAAAGAATATTTAATAAAAAGAAACGGTAAGGATATATGAATGATATTATATATTTTGCTGTTTTATAATATTTATTTCTTATTGATATCTCATTGATTTTTCATTGATATCTTATATTTATAACGCAATGTCGTTCTTAATTACATTATTGAGCAATTTAGAAAGTATTTATAATTGTTATATACGATATATCTTATAATTGTCTATAATTGCTTATTTAAAGAGTGCGTTTAAAAATTTTTATAGCAACACAGAAAAATTTATAAAATGGTTCATATAATTGTTATCCATTCTCATATGATTAACCATTTCTAGCACCCCTTACTTATTATCGATTACTCATTATCAATCGTAGAGTCATACTAAAAACAGTTTATAAATATTACGCTCGCAATATTAGTTAATTAATCAATGTTATAACTAAATACAATTTACATTATATCTTTAACGCTTGGTCTTATAGGTACAAAAAAAGATTAGCAAGATTTTATGAAAACAATAAATTATAAATAAATATAGTAATTTAGAGTTGTGTGTAATAATTAATATACATGCATGGATACAAATATTTTCAAATTAAATAAAAAAAAATTTCTTTAATAAAATCATAGATCTAATTCTATTTAATTTGTAACAAGAAATATAATAATTACATCGAAAAGAATATGAATTTTTATTTTTTTATATAATTTTTTTTTTTGTATAAAGTACACATTATATAAAATACAATAGCAATGATTATAAAATAGAATAAGTATATTAGGATAATTTTTAAAAAGTGCTCTAATTATAAATTAGAGAAAATTACACGAGTTTAGATAATAAGAAGAACCAATTTAACTTACAAATTAAGAGTTAGTTCTATAAATAAAGTATCCATTAAATACATCATGCATAAAACAAATAGCAAAATAAGGAAAATATTAATAATTCTTTTCAAGATTTCTTAATCACCGCGCGTAGCAATAAAAGTAAAAACGTGCGGAGGCACGGAGAGATACGTGTCATAGAAAACGTCACGTCAATCCGGTTCATTCTACAGTTGGTGGAAAAAAAAAGAATTCGCGACGGCCGCGCGGTATTTGCTGAGAGTTACGAAAGTAAGCAGCTTTAGAAAGTATAGTGCGCGACAAGAGAGGTGAACGGCGGCTTAAGAGTCCGGCATCTCTAGCGCAATTAGCGGGCCCAGCGGCGTATTTGGGCAACGCTGGAAATATAGGCATGTAGACAAGAATTTAAGTCGCGTTTAATTTCGAATTATTTTACTCATCTGATATTCTCAGATAATATCAAGACTTTACGGCGTTAATAATCAAGAATAATTAAGAGAAAAAAATGTACTAGATAGAAAGTGTACTAGATAAGTTACTCAAAATTAAAAATTATAATTAATATATTGACAGAAATAAATAGAGAGAAACAATAATAATGTGCAAATACATTATTATTGTTCGAAATTACTCTCCATATGAACATATTGCGTGACACATCGAATCACATTGCAAGAAATAAATTTCCATGAACAATATATCGTATAGTCGTATTAATTCTAGAATATTTTATATATGAATATAGTAAAACTTTCGCGCGCACATGTAAGCATCGAAATGGATCGTGTACTCGTGTTGATTTAAATGTTGGAGAATTCATGACGCGAGAATCACGATTCACATTAAATCGAAAGAGGAAGTGTGTCGCTCCAAGAGAAGGCGAGTGAATCCATTGAAGTATGGCCGGTGCTCGCTCAGTGTTTTCCATGTTCCCAGAGCCTCTCAATGTTGTCTGTACAGCTGGGGGAACACGGCTTCCACTGTTGAGCCCGTGCTACGTAACGTTGAGTCGCAAATTCGCAAATTTGCGAAATTGCCGAGTCTGAGATTACGCGTCGGAATTAAGGAACTGGACAAGGATCAGAAATTCCAAAAGTAGTAAAAAGAGCTACATGTTGGTAAATAAAATTAATAACGAAGGCGATAATTCAAAATCGCTTTAAAAATTAATAGTATGAAGAATTTAAGGATATGTTATATCGCGATGTATACTGTACATATTTAAAGACACAAGTAATATATATGTACAGTAATATTAAAATCATGGAATAACTTATATGATATTTTTTGTATATAATCTATAAATTTAAAATATCTAGAAGAGATTGTGATAAATGTACGGAATTTAGAAAATGTTAGAAAGTGATTCTTAGGATCATAAAAGATAATAGTATTTGAAATTAGATTTTATTACAAAAGATTTCTGAATATCTCAAAAGTTATATACGTGGATCTTAAATCACCGATAAATCTTAAACGTAATTAATGTACACGAATAATCGAGGACTATTTATTTATTTCGCGGAAACTCGATAATCTTGTATTCTTACCGCCGTTGTTTGCCATCTTTTCTTTCTCGACATAAAAAGATAGAAACGACGGCGAGGGGGACGTTTAAGGGATCTTGATCCGGCTTTACCGCGCACATCTCCCAAAGAACGGCGGAAGCGTTATCCCCAAGCGGAAAACGGGTGTTGAGTCGCGCTTTGTCGCAGGGCCGATAGGAGAGAGAAAAAGACTGACTGTCGTTTTGCATATAAGCCAAGCCAGTTTCTCACCCCCACTGACCCAGCGATCGAGAGACAGAGAGAGAAAGAGAGAGAGAGAGAGAGAGAGACAGACAGAGAGAGAGAAAGAGTAAGAGAGAGCCTGCGCTGTCGCGTAAGACGAGAGTGGCGACTCTGGGGTGGTCCTTCCCGTCCTACGTTGCTTCCTGCTGCGCTCTCCGGTGCGTACCCGCCGTCGTCGGCCGTCGTAACAAACGTTAGATCACACACTGACTCGGCGAGCGAAGCCCGAGCCACGGAACAATCACGTGACAACAACGGTTGCGTCATACAGTTCGGCCCCTCTCGCTAAGCTTGCTTGAGCGGACTAACGAGTGAGAGAGGGCCGCCATCTTTCGCTGAATGAGTGAGAATATGCGAAAATGGAGAGGAGAGAGAGAGAGAGAGAGAGAGGAGAAAGAGAGAGAGAGAGTGAGTGAGTGAGTGAGAAAGATCACGGCACCATGAATCACCGATATTTTCTCTCATTTTTCTTGGTATCTGTTACTTGTTCTTTTTTTTTTTCAAAAATATGAAAAATCAAAAATGATTGAAATTGAGACCCTGGCAAAATTCCGAATATACATATAATATAGTGGATTAGTGAATCTTAATAAATGAATCATAGAAAAGTTCATGAAATTAAAACGATTCGTAAGACTAGAGATATTTAAGTGCTAAATTTAAAGTTAAAAAATGCAAGATTTAACTTGTAAAAAAAAAAACGGTAGTCATGGGAATAACGAAGAAGATATGACGATTCGTTATTAATATTTTGCAACTTTCTCGCGAACTCACGGGAATTCTGTCAGGCGAAATGCCTACAAATATTGATTACGAAAATTTTAAATTTCAACCTCCGTTCACTTTACACAGGTTGTGATGATCGTCGGGTGTGAGTGTCGAGCGTACTAGGCGTGCGCGAGAGATACATAAAGAAAAAGAAAGAGAGAAAAGAGAGAAAGAGAGAACGAGAGTCCAAAGACTGCGATAAATAGGTTAGACGGTCGCGGTCAATAGGTCGCGTACTGTTTTTAAAATCCTGTTTATATAGAAAGAAAGAGGGAAAGAAGAGAGATGCGGGGGGAAGTGCAATGAGATCACTTTTTCTCCGTCTGTTTCGCTGTAATCTATCTCTCTCTTCTTTTCTTTCCTCTTAACCTTTTCGCTCTTGAGGAAAGATTTTTTTTTTTTTTCGACGACACCTATGCTCGTCACGATACTCACACACAGGAAAAGAATTGAATATGAAGAAATCGGCCGCGTGATCAGCACGATTCCGAGATCGAGACACGAAAATTCCGCTTCCGGTCACGCCACGCACGCAGAATTCAATTGGCAATATTCCTCGCACAGACGGCGTCTTTCCGTTGGTTTCTCTTCTTTTTAAATTATTCGTGTCTTTGGGACGCAGTACGCACTTTTTCAGCTTCCCATTTTCTCCTTTTACTTTTACTTAGATATTTTTTTTAAATAAAACTCGAGTTGATTCTCGTCGTGTGTGGAAAAATTTGATTTTAACAATACTCGATCTCTACAAATCTTGCCTACGATTAGAATGAAAAATGGTAGATCATTCCATTCGTATACGTGCTCCGAGTTAACCTCGATAGATACCTTGAATAAATTCGATTTGCCTTCTTGGATCCTTTCACCAAAAGAGAATCTAGAAAATTCGTACCAATATCCGCAAGTTCTTTCTTCAGAAGAATACAGATTCTAGAGGATATTCAAAAGAAAAACTGTAAATATTCTCCTCCGCCGATACTTCTTCGTCGCGAGAGAAGGTGATAGGCGAATCGACCGGGATAGCACGCGACGAGCGTTACATGGCGGACGAAACTAGTTTCAACGGACCGACGGAGAGAGAGCGGCGCGAAAACACAACCGCATCCGAGAGCGAGCTGCGACGAACGAGGGATGCGCTGAGACGCTTAGCCCGTACAGCACTTTCATCCTCCTCCCCACCAATCTCGCGGCACGGACAGGGCCACATCCGGCGATGACGATATGACGCGCACTCGCGGGAGCACGATTGCTCATCGCTCATTGGTCGAACGCCGTTGCTACTCGGGTCGCGATTGGCCGACACATGCACACACACCAAGCCGCGCGCCCGTAATGTCGCACACTTGGCGGCTCGCCCGCCTTCCCCCTCCCTCACTCTCTCATTCTCTCTCTCCCTCTCAATCTCTCTCTCTCTCCCTCTCTCTCTTTTTCTTTCCCTTTTCCCTCTCTATTCGAACACGCTGTCGAGTCGCGCGCGCGCGCAATATCCTTTCTACCGTGTGCACGGGACGCATATATCGTAACGTTACGCGTGAAGATTCACTCTCGTCGGCGCGATTCTATGACGACAACTGAACAGGAACTGCCAGTCGCACGCGTGAGAACCCGCTACTTATGCCTTGAGTGGGAAGAAAACGACGGAATTGAGCCGTGCGGTTTGTCTTTGGACCCGCAACTGTCGCGGGTCCAAAGAACCAATCGCCGCGATGCGATTCGAGTTCGCAGATTGATTTGGCTGTATAAAAGACTTATATATATCGCACCATTATAATATTAGGTGGTGCATCGCATTTAGCTGTGTACAGAACTTTAAAGAAAAATATGCGCGCAATTCTTCAGCGCTCTTTGATAATAAAATGTATGCGAAATTTATAATTCTCACAGTATACATATATGTGTTTGTGATAAAATCTATCATACAAATATATTTTTTGTAATAATATAATAATATAATAAGAGATTATTAACGTAGCCTATAATGCGATGTAATTGATCAATATATCTTATACGAAAAAATTCCAGAGTTCGATATTGGTGATTTTCCACTCAAATTCTCGTGATCGTGTGTGTCGCCATTTTCTTCAGAGCCGTATATTTCAAGTGGGAAAAATTTCCATGTGCCCCATTATATATCCTCTATTTTCAAAATTACGCATACGTCTTTCCTCATATAAATTTATTAAAATTTATTAAAATTTATCCCAACATTAAACTGTCACTATAGTAGAGAGCAAGAAAAAAAAGTTGCTTACGAAATAATAATTCACAATTCATTTTTACGAATGTGCTGTATTTTTTTTTTTTTTAACTACACAAACGAAAAAAAGATTTGGAAATTATTTCGGTGCAATTCTACTCTTTCTTTCCATTTCCCAAGTATCCTCGGTTGACTGCAAAACGCTTGCTCTATCATTTACGGCGAAGGCGGCGGCCGAACCTTTGACCTATTTTTCTATCGATCTCGCCTGGTTTTGCATCTAGGACGTCTCGACAGCCCCGGCCCCGGTCCTCGAGATTTCCGCCACTCCCTGACACGGAGGTCCTCGCGCTAACCTAGCATTCTGTTGTACACTCATGCTCTTCAAGATATTTACATTTTACAAGACCGGTCGAGATAAAAAAAAATGGTACACGTAGTATCTATATTCATGAGAAAATTAACGAAAGAAATTTTTGCAATGATGAGATTCAGAATCAATACAAATAATTAATATATCGATTAAGAATATCGTTGCACGTTTATAATATTTATAATATTTGAAATTATTAAAAAAAAAAAAAAACAACGACTTAGCTACGTCAAAAGTAAATAAATCTAATATACAATATTTCGAGATTCATGAATTTGATATTGTATATACACAACATACACACAAACACACACACACACACACACACAACACTTATTTAGCTTTTCAAAATATACAATTAAATAAATAAAATAAAAATAAAATAAATTAATTTGTGAGTTAAAGTAAAGATTTGCTCGGTAAAATTAACATTTTTTCATAAAATTTTACAGTTGCTATAAAATTTTCATCATATGGTCACTATAAAAAACTTAGTTCGATATCAGATAATATTTATGATTTTGAGATTAAATTATAGTCTACGGAATAAATCTTTACTTTAACTCACAAATTAATTATAACTTTGTATTTATTAATTTTTGAGTTGATCCGACTAGTTCGTCCTTAAATCGAAGTTGGCCACATAAATTGCCACAGACATAATCGACGACATAGTAGTATCGAAACAGTAGAATATATTGAAAGTGTTGGGATACCGCGAATATTACTATCTATCGATGTATTACTATGGATTTAATCGCGTCGCGCAGAATATGCTTGGTCTTCGGCGATCAGTTCTTTGACAATCTGCGTCTTGTCGAGAAGGAACGAACACTTCATTATCATCGCATTCGTTACATAACGTTCGATGATCGTCGAGCATTATAATTGGCGACGATTAAACAAAGACGGCGTAAATTGAAAGCATCGCTCATTCTTACATCAAACGAAGCAGAATCTGTTAAAGAACTTGTTAAAGAAAAACTCTCCAATTTCTTCATTTTTACATTAGGATCTCCATTAAACATAGAAAAATCTGTAATAAATGTATACATAAAAAATTCTTTTATATATGTATAATAAAAATACAGGTACTTTTCCTCTTTTAAATACACTCTCGAAATACAGAATATAATTTCGCATATTTTGCAAAGAAGAAAAGAATATGAGTTTTACATTTGATCGCGCGAATACTTGCAGGTTAACAACCGAATATTAAGCATTACGATTACTAGCGGAATGATTGAGAGAATTAGGCGGTTTGGTGGCGCAGTAGCGCTCACAATCAGTCGATTAACCAGCACGGCATAACGCGTCGCGGAACAAGGCCGAAAGAAGGAGAGAGAGAGAGAGAGAGAGAGAGAGAGAGAGAGAGAAAGAGAAAGAGTGCGAGAGAGAACGAGAAAATAGTGGCGAGAGGGTGAGGAGGGGGGGGGGATGGGAGAGGAAGAAGAAGGAAGGGTTAGGCAGCGTTCCGTAAAACGTTGAGGACTCGCGGCACGGCACCGCCGGCCGTCCTATTTCTGCGCTCGGGAAAGTTCGTACGTCAGGGCGATCGCGCACGAAGCGAACGGAGAGAGAGATATATAAGTAGGTCGTTCGTAGCCGCACGTGTCGTCCTTGACTCATATAGAGCGGCGCGCAGGCGCTCGCTGTTGCCGCATTGCTGGTCGCTAGGGTTCTTTTCTTTGTTCGCCTCCGCGCTCGTATGTGTGTGTGTGTGTGTGTGCGTGTGTGCGTGCGTGTGTGCGTATCTCGTTCCACTGTAGATCGGGTTTGCACGTGCGTGTATGTGCATAACTGTGTTGCGCGCGCGCTCACGTTCACGATAGGAGCTTCCCGTTCGCCTGACGGATACGCGCGGCGCGTATATGTATATATAGGGTGTCCCGAGAGAAAATATCCTCACGATTAAAGTTTCACTCTTTCTTGAAACCACCCCGTACTCGAACGCTCGAGAAAGAATTTGCGAGAAAAGAAAAATCCAGCTCGAGAAGTACGATATCGCTACAATCTCTTTTCGTAGATAGAAAGGGAGAGAGGTGGGGGTTGGGAGGGGGGAGGGAAAGATTACTAGAATATCTCTGTATTAGAATTTTACTAAAATCTTTTCAATATACGATTATCTTGCATATAATATTTGCGTCTACACTCGAACAGAAAGAGAAAGGTTATCAGACTGAAGAGACAAAATTTTATATCCTCTTTCTTGCGAGAGAAAGAATAGATGTAGATGTAGAATACTTTGTGTGAGCCAAGCAGCGTGACGCAATGCGTCGGAAATATATGCCCGATTCTTTTCTCGGCTCTTGAGTCTTCCTGTTTATAACTTCATAAACTATTACTCGACGCTATCGCGGATAAGTATAAGAACTGTATAATCGGGTTCTATATAAGAGATAGATTAGAGACGTGACCTTTGCATTTTCCGTTGCATTCCCTATAGCCGAGACTTTGCGACGGCAAATTCGCAATGGATATCAAGGACATCCTCGTATCACGAAGACCTCAGTACAGAGTTGGTGATCTTGCCTAGCTTCGGCATCGTGGCCTGAGTATTGATCGCAACGGGAACTCAAAGGGGAGGCTACCACGTTGGGCCATTCGAACCCCAATTGGATCGCCCTACCTCGTGTGGTAGGCAACTAGAGGAGAATGCCAAGCGAGCGAATGCGGCCTATTTCTCAATACATTAGAAACGAGATACGCATATATATACGCGCGAGGAACATTCTGCGAAAATGAGAAATGCTATTGAAGGCGATAAAAAATTTCTAATATATCGATAATATATTTTTTTAGGCAAATAATATATTCGAATATAAAAATATATGCGTCAAATGTTAGATAAAATCAAAATTTTAATGACAGATAAATTGAATAAACTGTGCCTTATACTTTTAAGTCACCTATTCGTACATATTTGAATCGGACATGCTCAATTACACATTCGAGTGTTTGAGCATCACTGCGATGTACTGATATATACCGGAACACCGGCGTAGCCCTTCATCAGGCAAGTGAGCTATACACCGATGACCGTGAATCTCACGATTTATAGTTCGCTTCTTATACCAACCATATGTACATAAATACCGTGGGAATTCCAATGAATTATATAGATTCTTGTATTATATTTAATTGTTATTCGGAATAATTACTTTCGTAAACATTTTTATTTAGCTTCCTAATATATTAGTTGTACATAAAATATCATTGAAACTCAAGAATGAAAAAAAGAAATGTGTAAAATAAACAATGTCAAAAATATAAAGATAAAATTACATAAGTGCATATATATACATATACATATATAATGCACAATATTGTTAAGTGAGAGTTATCAGAATAAATATGGATTGATATATAAAAAATTATAGAACGGGAAAAAAAAAAAAAATACGTGGAAGAGAAATCAGCGATATATCAAGTTCTAGAAACCTAACCAATCCCGATGCGCGAATTAATGCTAGATAACGCGCGGCATAGCAATTTGTCCTTGTTGCAGGATAATTTTCGATGCGCGAAAAAGATAAAAAGCGCACACAATGCAGGATAGATCTGCAATTACGCTATTAATTATGCAACGCGCATATTACATGTTCCTCGTTTCGATTTCTGTATTCAATTCAATTGCCCGTTTCTCCTTGATATTTTCTCCTAGCCTTGGCGCCATGCCGGTTCTCCTCCTGCCTTCGGGCTATTACACAAATCGATGTTCGCGTCTTCGATTTTCTCAAACGAGTGTAGTGAAGAAAATATATTAAACGCGGAGTTAATTAAATGCAGATATATGTTGAGGAAAAAATGGATAATTTTTTTTTTTCTTTTCGTTTTTTTGCTGCATCGTACAGTCGTTCCGTAATGGCAGAACGAATTCTGCCACGTCGAAATCGCAACCGTTACGGTTTCGTACGTTGGCACGCGGTTGCCCGCATGGCGACGTTCCTCCCAGATAAGCAACTTCTTATCTACATGCACGCTTACGTAAGCAACCACTCGCGTAAAACCTCGCGTTCCACCGCTCTTCTTCGCGTCGTTGCTTATTCCCTTCCTATGCCTCGAATTCTATCTTTCCTTATCAGTTTCTCCGCGGCTTTTCTTCGTGGAATGCCATAATCGGAATGCCCGATTTGCAATGTCATTGCGGTTTCCGAAGATTCTCATCGTCTTATTACCTATCTTAATAAAATATTCTTTTCGAGAAAATTAAATATCTTGTATATATATATATATGTGTATACATATACATATATTAGTATGAATATCGTAGGAAATTTAAATATTTTGTGAAATATAAACAAAGTCAAAGTGTTAACGCTATAAATTTGAAAGTCCAATTTGTCGTAATTTGCTTCGCAAAAGAGATATCTTTGTCTTGAGATGATAAGTAAATCTGAATGTCTGGTAATATTTTTCGAACAGTTTCATGCGCAATCCAATGATTCATATTCGTGCAATATTCGTATAATTTCACAATAAAAAATTAAAAGCTTAAAAGAGAATAGCATTGCATATACTGCTCAAGAAAGACAGTTTTGCTTCTTCAACTTCTTTCTTTTTCGATGATTATAATATTAAATAGTATATATAGAATAATATATATATATAGAATAGTATATATAGAATAATATATATAGAATAGTATATATAGAATTATATACAAAATATGCTTTGCTACATAATTTTATTGTTTTGTTAGAAAAAAAACACAAGCTAAACATTTCCAGAGATAAATATGAAATTAATTCGTTTTAAATATTTAAATATTTCAATTAAATTTACCTGGAAAATACGCGCTTCTCCACGCCTATGCGTCACCGTACAACGTACATACCACGTGTCCTACCCTCGCGTGACTAAGGAGCACGTGGCCCCCCACCTTGTCAAGTCGGATACGAGAGCGAGAGAAATAGATGACATTTAAGCATGAAACAAATGAAATAGCAACGGTATAAAATAAGTACAATGAAGAGGAAAAGAAAATCAAGAGTCGATAAATAAGCGATGCGAGAGTCAGAGAATCAGATAAATCGATCAGAATACGTCGATCAGATCAGATCAATGAGATCAATCGGATCAATAGTCGGGATCGATCATCGAAGGATGCAGTAGAGAATCGATTGCAGTTCAGTCAGAATCGAGGATCGGCATCGATCGACAGAATCGATAGTGGAATGGTGAGAAGACGGAAGAAAACGCGGGACGAGAGAGACACGAGCTTTTGGTGGGGTCGATAGTTGTCCGAGTTGCTGAGAGAGACGGTTGTGTAACAAAGAAGTGAATCGAGTAACGAGAATCCCCGGGATACATTCGTTGGCTTCCCCAAGCAAGACGCGAGCTCCTCGTATGATAAATCGATTATTATTAAATATAATCAAATTGTAAATGCATGCGTAAATTGAGGAGAGAGCCAATCCATATATAAATATAATAAATTCTTTAATTTTGCAAGTAACGAATCATATTATATTTTGATCTTCTATTTTGATCTTCTATTTTATTATTATCAAAGAAAAATAAACATGATAGTATGATTATATACAAAGCACACACATTTGCGAGTAATAAGATCTTTTCCAATCGCGACGACTTCGATCGTTGCTCGACAGCATTTTATACGTCATGTGCATCGCGTGAACACTGGAATTGAAAGTGAGCGACAGTGAGTTGATAAATATGGATAAATGTAATAGCTTAGTTGGCGAGATGATGATGTGGATCTGATAGTAGTAACGACTTAGTTCATATCTCTTTTAGATTTACGGTTATAATTCATTATACTTATACATACAAGCTTATCGATTTGCTGCTAATATATAAGTTAAATATATCGATATACACGGAAAGTATCGAGTATCGAGCGGCATCTCGCGCGGAGTATCGCGTACGCGTTTCTAAAACTTTTATGAAAAGTTTCTGGCGCAAATGACCAGCCGACTGCACTTGACTCTCCTAGATGTGAGATAAATAGGTGCGGCTGCTTCCTATTAATAGCGGTCCGTTTACGCGGTTCCGCTACGAGCGACCAAACTGTGCGCTCGCACACTATGTGTCAAGAATTTCCCGCGCCGTAAATTACCCATAATTGCGGTGGCGAATGTCGGTCGCGATGAAAATTCGTCCAATTTTATGAGAACATGACACGCTCTCAATCACGCAATTCTATTTTGTTCAATTCAATATTATCTCGCTTGGTTATTTATTTTTTTTAAATATATTTTTTCAATTCTTATTTATATGTGTATACAATTAATTAAATAAAATCGTGAGATATAATATAAATAATGAGAAAGCTTGAAAAATTTATTTAATAATTATTGTTACAATATATTGGCTGTAACAATATAAGGCAAACAATAGAACGATATCAATTGATCCAAATATATTTCTTTGCCACATATTTAAAATTTCTTTTAAAGAGATCTCCTAATAATTTCTCTAATATTGTCACGATAAAACATGCTTATTCTATTAAATGGCCACAAAGAATTTTCCATACAAATGAGTGGGTATATAAGCGGGAAAAAGGGAGAGAGAAAAGAGAATCAAATAAAATCCGGTATAAGGGGCATCGACCTTTCGGCACGTGTCCCATATCACATGTTACATTCGATGAACTAAAAGCAGCCGTGTAGTTTTCCTCAACGTTTATCGACTTCGTCATTAGAGACTTTAAATGTCACTATCATGCCAGCTGATTGTGCTTCCAAACAATTCCATACAATTTATTTTTCCATTCCAAAAAGTTACAGTTTCCATTCAATCAAAAGATTTCCTCGTCATTACCGCCATTAATCATTTTTCGCGCGTCCGGCAGTTCGCGTCTTATTAACCCGCGGTTTGTTTTTCCCTCGCTCCATCGACGTGTACGGAGACGAAGGACGAGATGTTTGTGACGATGCCTGGAGTATTGATCAAACGGTATATTCCGGCCTCGTGTCTCTATATCGCGTCACGGCATAACACAATGCACTGTAGGGAGAAGATAGATGATGGAAAATTCGAGGGGTATATTATATATATAGGGGGAGGGGAGGATGTGTTGTACGGTGTAATATAACAACACACGAATGGGGGAAAATTGCAGGTGAAACAGATTCTGGTGATTATAAAATCTTGTCTTTCATCTCTGATAAATCTCTAACACATTGACGAGACGATTTGACGAGACATTATCATAAAATAACATTACACATATATAGTAATTTCTTTATGTTATATGTTATATAATTTTCGATTAACTTTAATTTCCTCGCTTTATCAGGGTTCGATTTCTTGCCTTCTCTCTATCTATCTCTCTCTGTTTTCCCGAATATATCCATTACACCGGAGACTGCGTAATTAATCAGTCTGATGGACACATTCGTATCTGTCGTATTATGTTGCGGAACAGTACGACAGGACGATACAAGGTGCGATACGCAATGATGATGGCATGATAGTTTGTCTCTGTCGGCGGAGAAACCTAGCTCTAGAATTGCTCTAGATTTCCGTTCGGCGGAGAGGGGAAGAGCGGTGAGAGACGGTAAAGTCAGCGCGGCACACCAGTTCAATACGAGCTCTGACCTATTTGGCAGCGATCCCGAAACCGGCAACAGAGTTTTTCTCGTACATAGAAATCTCATTTCCCCTAAATAAAACAATAGTGATTTTCGGAAATGAACGTCAGTTCCACATGTGATGTATGAACTCTTTATTTTTTCTGGAAGAAGTGCATATATCAATTTCAAATACATTTCACGATACCTTTTAGGATAACAATTTTTCGGAGCTGTAATTGAAAAATAAAATGTGTGTCGCTACAAGAATTCGTTATTTAAGTACTATATTTTTCTTTTTTTTTGAAAAAAAGAATTTGTGAAATGACAGAACATTTTTATAGATATTAGTGTTGCCGTATAGAGAAAAAAATCAGAACAGAAATATCTTCCTCTAAATAGCTTCTTTCACAAAAATAGATTTTTGAAGTATTTAAATGCATTCTTGCATAAAATATATTTTGAATTTTAATGAAGATTTCATTAAAGTCAGATGACTTTTGTTAATGACAAACTCGTAATCGACATTTAGACGATCACTTATCTTCTTTTTTTGCTCTAGCTCGCCCACTATCTCCTACGAAAACTAGATCACAGTATCTTTTGGTAAATGTGTCAACCGCCCAGAGACGCGGGATCAATACTTACGCCCTGGTTTCGCCTCCCCCTTCCCTCACCCACGAACCACAGATTCGCGCCCCTTGCCTCGCTGGGTTATCCCCTTTTTTTATCAAGCTTGTTTTAGAGCGGTTGCTCTTATCTTTTTGTCTGAAGCTTGTCGTTGATTGCGTTTGCTATTGTCGAAGCGACTCTCATCGAAATGTTCAGAGCTTGCGGTAAAAAAATAAAAAAAAAGAATAGAAAGAAGGTTTATCTCGATTGCATTCTGTATATTACACGAGAGAGGAGGTATACACTTTTGAATACTCTATACGTGGCAGGAAAAATATTTATTATTAAAATATATTTGTACACATATAATTTTTTCAAAGAATTTTATACAAAAAAAGAAGCCATTACCATCAAAATATGTATAGATACTGTATTTTCATTTGTATTAATATATTAAATAAAATGCTTTGTAGTCTCTCTCTCTCGCTATAACTTATTACATTTATATTATTACTATATTATATTATTATATTATTACATTTATATATGCAGTCAAAAAGAATTCTTTCCCATTTTTCTTCAAAATTATTTTAAGAAAAATGGGAAAGAGTTCTTTTTGACTGCATATATAAATGTAAAGTCGAATAATTTTATCAACATTTGTCGTAAACGTACATTTGATATAATTTTTCTAAAAAAATTACAAATATTTTTCTTCTTGCGATGATACGGAACTAGTTCTGTCAGTACAAATACAAATTCAATTTTGTTGTGTGATATACAATTTATGATCTCGTCTTTGATATTTTCCACAAAAATAAATCAATTGCAAATAAAAATAAAAATTGCGAACCTGCGGGTATTTTTTTTAATTTGTCTCGAAAACGATGATATTGGCGCTACATCTTTTAATCATGTATGCAAATTGAATCAGCCATTCGCGGTGAGACCGCAAGTGTCCTGAAAGAAACAGCGGAAAGACACCGATCAAATATTTCACAACTGTCATCATTTCACAAGGGAGGGACAAGTTTTCACTTTCCCATGCTTTCGTGATTCAAGATTCCGTTGCGTCTATTCCCCAAATTCCGAATTTCTTTCTCTTCTCACATCATATATCTAATATAAAATATTGTGAAGAATATTAGTGTATAGATGGAAAACAGATTAAACTAAATTATAGAATTTTTGTATTTTTATAACAGGTCACAAAGGAAGAGAGAGAGAGAGAGAGAGAGAGAGAGAGAGAAACACAATTGAGAGTCTAATTGAGAGAAGTGAATCTTCAATAGCGAGGTCGGGTCGATGAAGAAGGCTTGACCTAATGACCTGGAACTGCGCATGCCGGATAGTTTATGAAGTGCGACCTGGATGTAGGTGTATGTACATTAGAAATCTGACCGGAATTGGATCTTTTCTAGCACGTGTGCGAGCTAACAATAAGATTAAGCTTTTCCTTCGTTAGCTTCGTTCGTCTTCGGAAATGCCTAAGAGGAATGACTGTCGCGTGATACAGTACTGTTCTCCTCATTGTTAGATACGATGTTAGATAAGACGAAATTTCTCGCGAATGCATTTGGCAAACACGTTATTCTAATATTCTAATAATACAGTTTCCTTTTCTGTGCGTTGCCGTTTTACGTGCGCGTCGTCATATATTTAACCGGTTCTTGTGACACAACGAAGACTGGACTCGCACACTCTCGTTTGTTCACTTTTATCAAATGAACGAGAGAAATTACGAAACGAGTTGATGATCTAATCGATATACAATCTTCGCTTGTTCGATTTTATAATCGTCTATACTGTGCTCGCGGGGTCGCAACAATGATTGCTACTTCAACAAAAGTAAGTAAATATTTTTTTAAATTTTTAAGTTCTCTTCAATTGTGCATTTTAAATAAACGGAAGAATAGTTTTGTTATTTTTTTGGCTTATCCTCAAAGTTTACTCGGAAATTTTTTTTTTTTTTTTATATATATATATGTTGATATATGACAAAAATTGTGCTTCGACATTTTTGCTAAGAAAAAATCGACTTTAAATGAAGCAAACAATCTATTATTAAAAAATATTCAGTGATTTTTTTTTGTGACATCCTGCAAGACGTTACGAAAGTAGCCCATAAATGTTAGGCAAATCCATAATTTAGAAATGAATTTTGAATGAGTCTCTTAGCGCTGTTGGCGTATAAGGCGCGTACGAAACTGTCAGCCTTGAGTAATATGACTTTCGCTGACTAATTGGAAATTTAGTTGAACGTGCATAATTTTTATCGCGCGTGTCTCAAGCGCATTTTCAACGTATCGAAAAGATGGAATATAGAAATCTTAATTTTAGCATGCGTCTTACTATTTTGACATAAGTACGAACGCGTAACGGTTCGACCGCATCGTGTCCTCGACGATCGATCCCTCGATTATGTAAGAAACTCTCATTAGGTGCTTACAGGTGCGTAGGAGCGGAGGTCGCATTGCTACATTTGAAAGTAACGGCGACCTTTCTGAAAGAGCTGTCTCTCACATTTCGATAAACCTGTTCGTACGTAGACTTATATACACATTGCGATCATAAAACCCACGCAGACTGACGATAAATTAATGGGCGATAAGCAGCGAAAACTATTTTATGACTTGAGAGTTTTTCATTTACATCTCACGTTTTTTATTAACAATATTTTATTCCAAATTGAACAGTTACATATTTTTTTACCGTTGCAATGAAAGTATATATTTTGACTTCTCGGTAAAAAAAAAAAATTACGTCAATATTTATTACTTATATATCTTTCCTAATTTATCACACACTGACACATAATATAATTTCTAAAATTTTTAATCTTGTGAAAGATAATTTTTTAGAACAATACAAAATTACATATAATGTAATATACAAAAAGACAGTATTTTTTGCGCGCGCTAATGTGCCTTGAAAAAATATAATTTATTAAAATATGGGGAGATGATGAAAAAAAGAAGGAAGAAGGAGAGGGAGAGAGACAGAGAGCAAAATTAAAGTTTATTAAAGTTTATTAAAGTATATCTGTGTGTGCATATATATATATATATATATATATATATATATATATATATATATATTATAAAATATTTTATAATTTCAGGAAGAAAAGACGCGCTATATAAAATATTACACAACGTCGCGATGTACACACAACATGACACTTAGTAGCAACGGTGGCGCGCGCGCGCGCGCTTTCTCTCGTGCGTATACATCCATCGACGATCTTTCAAACGTGCGTACGTTCGTTGTCGAAAGTTCGGCGAGGGGAATAGGCCGCGAGGCTAGAACCTAGGCAAAAGGGGACTAAAAGAGGAGAACCCGGGTCGACGACCCCCGCACGTGGAACCGTTCGGAAGTAGGCCACGCCGTGACATCACGCAAACGCAAGATGGCCGACACATCGCTAGGAAAAGCGGCACACATTCTCACAGCCCCGTGCATCGTGCATCGCGGCGCGCTCTCCTCGAAAATAGGCTTTTGTCATCGGCTCTTGTGTCGGCCTGTCGGCGCGTCGCGCGCGGCGATTCCACGTGCATGTGACGGAACATGCGATGCCGTTTTCCGGGCGCTCGAATAAGCGATTCGTGGAAACTCGCTGCCGCGCATGCCGATATCTAATGCTCGCGAGTTCTCTCGCTCGAGGAAACATGGCGACTTATGCTTGCCCAGTGACACGTTTATCTAAATTCTATGATTTTACAGTCGTACATATCTGATAATAAGGTTGACGAGTAAACGAGTTACTCGTTCACGCCGCAGATACGTTCGGCTGTTTGTTCTTCTTCGTCATCGTGTCGGAGGGAGATTTTCAGCAAGAAAACACAGTAGACACAATATCACGCAATTGGCTAATGAATAGACAATTGCTTAGTCTCGAAAATTTTTCTATTTAATAGCCAATCTCGTGACATTGTTGTGTTTATGTGTATTTCTTGTTGGGAAGCCTCAGGAAATTGCTTCTCATATGTACAAATCATTGCGATTCGCTTAATCGTCAAGTGTAATCGGGGACAAAGTGCATTTCGCAATTCATTCGACGATGTGTGTACATATGTACATCGTCATTCTTCGTGAGTCTTTTCCGCAAGCGAGCGTAGGGATGCGTGCGAAATATTCGCATTGAATATCGGCGTATCGCGATTGCATACATGCAGTGTTCAAAAATTATTCAGAATCCTTTGATCATTGACTTATCATTAACAGAAAATAAGGCATCCACCGTTTCGAAATCATAAAGAAACGACTGAAAATAATGATATTTTGACGGATTTTAAATTTCAAGATTCTTTAAATATTACTTCACAAATGCAAAACGTTTCAAAATTTCACCGAATGTCGTTTTAATAACAAATATTTTTGGCAAATTTGCAGTCGATTTTTTCTTAATGAAAGTATCGAGAGATCAATCATTTATTGCAAGTTTAAATTTTTTTCCATATCTTTGTATGAAATCCAAATTAAAATTCTGTCAAATTTCTGCTAAGATTGCATTAAAAAATGTAAATATTTTATTATCTTTTTGGCTTTTTACAAAGTTTGACTTGTGAAAAATTTTGTTTTTAATTTTATACTCGAAAGTCCAGATTTTTTTTCGATAACGATAAGAAAAATCGTTTTTTTTTTATTTCAAAATATTAAATTGTACGATATAAAAGAATTTCTAGGAAAACTGTCAATTAACTCCTTGTCGAGAATGCCGTTTCTAAATCCCAAAATCTTTCGATATTTCTGTATATATAATCCGGCTGTACACTATTTTTGGAACGCCCCGTAGAAATGCGTGCGACGCATGGGTAGATAGTGGGCGCGTTTTTTATTCGGCGCGCGTACAGATGCGGGAATGCGTCGTTGCGGCACACGTATATCGCGAAATTGCGGCCGAATTCGATGGACATTAATATTTCGGCGAACTCTCCGGAGCGCACATTACCGAAATACGTGCACCGCTCGCGTCTGAATTTCCCAATTAATGTGACACAATGCGCGCATACGCCTAATTTATCCCTAAATATTTGCCGCCTACGAGAGAGATCGCAGTTCAGCTATTATGGAAATTGCTACGATAGTCGCACGTGCTATGATTACCGCGATATATCTCGCGATAAGAACATGAGTTACATAATTTTTAGATGCGATTAACAATTATTATATAGTTGTATTATTAAAAGATTGTATTATTGTAGGCTGGAATCCTTTTCGCGTTAAACGTTATATTCGATAAACCGTATGGTTCTGGTTAACTAAAGAGATACGTAGTAGGCGAACCTTGGGTAACAGGTAGCGGAAATACGTTGCTGTCGAAAGCGACTGTAATTACGTATAATGATAGCGCTTACGTAACGTATATTTAAGTCGAACGGTATGGTCGGCGGCGTTATGAAAATTCAAAGGAAACGATACCTGTCTTCGCTGTTACATGATTTGTTTCTAGTATAAACGGCATTGAAATTGCGTAATACCCTTTGTATTCCTTTATGCAAAATCAGAATATAGCCATATACAAAGAATATATATAGACAAGTAATTATTATCCGCGTATAAGTTTTAATGTAAGGAGTAATTTTTTTATCATCTGTTTGCCAAAGTAGCATTTCTGCTCGAAATTTAATTTTCAATTCCTTTTTATTTTATTATTAATTTTATTATTTCATATTATATATATGTGTATTTATTATGTGTATTATCACGTATTATTATTATTACATTGATTTGTCATAGTTTTAATAATAATGTTTTCTAAAGTTTTTCATTATACAAATTTTACGTATTTTTATTACATATTTTGTTATTAAAATTAATATTCTATAATAAGAGAGAATGTGTGCCCGCAAATGTATGCAAACGAATAAACGAATAACATGCAAACATTAAGTGTGTGTGTGTGTGTGTGTGTATGCATGCGAGCAATTGACATTTGCACGTATATATTTAACGATGACTTTATTAGCAGTGTCGAAAAGTGGACGTAGCATGGACATGAACCAAATGGAGATTTGACTGACGGTATAAAGTGTTTGGGATAAGTGTTTCCAATTCCTAAAAGTGGATGTAATGGCGCTGCTGTACGGTCTATAGTAGAGTCCCTGTAACAGAGTCTGGCCAACACGGCAGTTTTGGAAAAATTCTGCGAGAGAGATAGAAATATACGACCTCTTATTCTAAACAAACGCATGCGCATGACAATAAGAAGTAATATATACTTTTTTTTTATAGAAATATAAATCTAATAGAATGTAATATATAGTATTTTTAAAAATTTTACATAAAAATTAATTTTATATAATTTTATTACAGGAATCAAAGAACAATGAGGATGATAATGATGAGGAAAATGATTAGATTATATTAGACTCTTCACTTAAATTATTTTAATTAAAAAATCTAAGAATCTAAAAATTAAATAAATCGAATTTTATTAATATTAAATATATACGTATGTGTATATCCATACATAAATATTTTTAACTTATATATATAAACTTAAATTATCATTCTCATGATATTTTCTCCTTATACTTTCGCCATGTTATAATATAAAATTAACATTATTTTGTTTTTATTTTGTATTTACGTTTAACGCACAATTTTGTATATATCGTTTACATATAATTAAATATTTGGATAATTAATTTACATACTTCGTGGAGAGATAATTGATAATTGATAAGTTACGAAATAGATTTGAAAAAAAAAAACTTAAATTTCTTATACAAATTTTTGTACCAGATCGTTATTTGTACATTATACTTGTCGAATAATTATCCTTATTATTAGTTTCCTTCAAAAAATAAACAAAAAATTAAAATTTTTCTTATGCTGTTTGTTCAATCCTATAAATATTTATTACATAAATTTATTCTCTCTCTCTCTTTCTCTATCATAAAGAAAGTATTTTCATAGCATAAATTTTATATACATGATAAATGTTAATTCACATATTCAACATTGATAGTGATGATTCTAGCAAATTCTAGCAACTATAATTAATTCTCTATTAATCTTAATAACATTTAAAAAATTAATATTTATAATTGGTTGCGTAATTCATTTTCATTTTGAAATTTAAGAGACTATTAAAAGCAATTATATAATGTATAAAGAAGTTCGATTCATTGTTATCTATAACCGACCAAAAATAACTAATAATCTAATCTAATAAAGATAATATTGATCATATGCTACTTATTTAAGATCAATATATAATATACATTCCAATTGCAAAATTTAAAAGTAATAATTAATATCTAAAATAAAAATTTTCGTCACAATAAAAATTTTATGTCAATTCTGTAGATGTTCATTTTTTATGCATATAAATTTCCTAAAATATTCCAAAGATCAGGTGAATTTATTACACAAAACATTTTTTTTTCAATGTAAAGTAGATTTAAATTATGTGAAAATACTCATACTTGTTCAAACTAGAATAAACTATATGTATCACAATATATGCACTTGAATAATAATCTATGGCAACTCTAAAAGTTAATGATGAAGATGCATTTGCTAAAAATTAATTAGTTAAAATTTAACTAAATGTGATATTTAATTAAAATGTACTCACAAAATTTTATTTGTTTTCGAGAAGTGCTACACATATATTTCTGCAATTATATATACATACTACATAATATGAGTTTCCAAAGTAAATAGATCAGAGATAGAGAAAGAGATAGAGATTTACAGATTTTTCTTATGTTAATAATGCTAATTTATATATATATATATATATATATATATATATATATATATATAATAACTATATATAAATAACTAGTTTTAATTATATTCTAATATTAAATGAGAAAATAATATACTTTAAATTCGAAATATTCATATAAAAAGATGGATATATCCAATATAAATAGCTTACTTATAAATCCAGAATTTACAAAAATTTTGTAAATATTAACCATAAGATTGATACTGAATATATTTACAAACTTGCTAAATAAGAATAGAAAAAATTAATGTAACATTTATACGACCAAAATAGTATTGTGTTCAAGTATCTATTGTGTTAAGTACCTATTATGTTCAAGTATCAAAATTGATATTTTAAGTAAACTTCGAAAATTAATAACTTAAAAGATGAATTTAAAAAGTGAACAGAGATTCTATACTTCTTAATAAAATTTCAAATCTCACATATGCTTTTTTTTTATAATTCTGTCTTAAGATTCTTTACTGTTTCCTCAAGTTCTTGTATTCTTAGTGGACTCATATGTACTACAAAATTGCACATATAACTATATAAGTCTAAAATATACATATTTATACATCTTTTTGTCACAGTCAAATTGTGAAAATATATAATCTATAAGATAATGTTAGCTTGCTTCACATACATTTTGAATATAATTTCACAACTCTAACCTGTTTCCAAAAAAATGTATCTCGAAAAATTTTAATACATTGAATTTTTTCTATGATGTACTTATATACATACCTATATACAATTCATGAATATCTGTACAGCAACAATTATTACATGTATTTTTGTCTAGTATTATTTCTCTTCATAATATAAATGTTCTTCTTTATTTACTGTTATATATTTTTCTGATCAGTGTCTGTCAAAAATGCATTTGAATGAGTATTATCCTTCACTTCTATGATTCCACAAATGTTGCTATTAATACTATATATACTTTCATTTAATGAATCTCGAGCAAATATTGTTAGTTTCCAAATTTATTGAATTATTCAATATTTGACCGAGATCTGTATTCTCTGTTTCCAAACTTATATCTATACAAACCTGATCATTTTTAGTCTCTTGACTACTACACTGTGAATCATCCAAATTTATCTCTTGAAAATTTATTCTGATTTTTTTACAAGATCATTATCTGTCAATTTTAAACTGTACAGAGATTCATTCTTAGATGTTTCATTTTTGCTTATTTCTTTTGAATTAAATTTTTTGACTAGATCTTCCCAAGGGTCTTCCAAAAAGGAATTTATATCTATATACACTGATATGTTTGCTTGTCGTTTGCATTCCTTTATAACCCTAAAAATAAATATAAAGATTTATATCTAATAATTATTAATATACTAATTATATATGTATATTGTATGTATATTGCGTTATATGGAACATATTCTATTGTTTGGCAAAATCTTCTTAATCTATCAAGAATCTCACCTTTCTTTTTTCCATGGAATTGATTGCCAGAATGCTTTATGGGTGGTTGTGGGGCTGGATGGGTGGACGGGATGTTCGCAGGACTAAAACTTTATTTAAATCATTAACAGGAACCTTGGTGAACGCTTTTTGTGTTGTCGGCGTTCGTTCCCGGGACTGGGGGCAAAGATGCATGTTAAGAGCCAGTTCGTGTTCGAAAGAACGTATGGCACTCATCCTTAACGGAAGCCAAATGTCAGGTGCCGTTAATTTCGTCATAATCTCAAAACCATCGGTATATGTTGATGTTCGAGAAGCTGAATGCGGCTCACGGCGAACGAACCGCGCCTATTGCAACTAATTTATTCGCTCAAAACTTCATTGTTTTAATACTACGGTCAACCGCTGCAGACCGGGGCGAAGACCACTAAATAATGATCGGGCGTTTCGACGGCGCATGGCTCTTTATTCAAAATTCTGGCTGAGATCGCTTTAAAAGTGCGATATCGTTCGCTGTTGGTACGATCGCCGGCGGAAATGCGGCGGTGCTGTTCCGGCGCGGAGACGCTGGACAGCCGGGCGCAGCGCGTGGGCAATCCGCCTGAAATCGTTTAAAACATGCCTCGCCGCCATGGTTGGGTTCGATCTTCGCGTCGCCTGAGAATAACGTTCAACGGCGGGCAATCTCGACATGGGAATTCGCCGAAAATAACGCCATCGCTGCGCTGTTGAACCGGGTGAACAGTCAAAGGATTTCAAAATGGTGCGTGCGAACGGCACTGGCGCAGCAAACCAATGGGAATCGACGGCGAGGTGCGCTTCCAGGTGCCGAGATAACAACCATTGAACAATGAACCAGCGCTGCGCTGGTGGATTGGTTTCGCGGGCAGAATGCAGGGACGGGCTCGAAAGTATATCGCGGCGGCTTTGATGATCGGCAAGGTGCGGTCGACTCTCCCTGTCACATCTCTCATCCATCGGCCCATTAAAAAACATCGCACTTTTTCCAGGTTTATCTCAAAGAAATTTTTGATTACATTAACTGTATGTAACTTTTTCTATTAATTTTTTCTAACAATTTATTTATTAATTTATTCTATGTATATCATATATAACAATATTAAACGTTCTAAGGCGCTTTAAGAACAATTAAACAATACTGTTAAATTGCAATTTATTTTATCACCGGTTTTATCGCTGACGAGATTTTTTATTAAAGACACATTTTATTACAATCTTGTGGAATTTATTAATGTAACTGAAAGAAAAACACACTACGCGTTATTTTAATTCATCCAGTTATTGTTTTATTATCAAAAATGTATAGATCTTTTATGTATTAACTGCCTCAAATAAAACAACAAAATAAAACATTTTATTATTTTTATAAAATTATTATATATATATATTGTTTTATTAATATCGACAAAGATTTATTTACCTACAGTATAGCGCCCAGCAATTTTTTTCATTAATATGCTAAATTCTATAAAATCGATGATCGGCATTTTCAATAACCGGTCGGCATGGCTGATTTTTTTCGATGTAGATATATCTTTGAGCATTTAGTCTATAATTTATTACAAAAAATGTATATTTTAATCTTAATATTTATTTTGCAAATATATTTATAGCGCAAAAAAATCGTGTTTTTTTTCGTATGTACCGTGTTTCGTATATACCTTCCGTACGTTAGGAAATGCTGTAGTATGATATAGGGAAAAAGACGTTAAAGACATCTGTACTCTAATTCCCGCGTAAATGATGCTCGACTATATTATCGGCAACTCTTGGAGCCAATGTGGCTGCCATTTTATGCAATGTAATCGAGACTCATTTTGATGAGCGGAATTCGTACGTTAGTAATTCTAACGACTTTCTAGAATGACGCAGTTTTTACCACCGAATTTGTTGGCATTATTCGCGCCACGTGATCCGATTCCGTATCTACCACCGGCCAGCAAGCTTCCGCATGAGAAGAAGAACAGCGGCTACATCGGCGTCGGAGGCTTCCTCAAATATTTCGAGGTACTGAGCGATACATTACATTTGTTCTTTAATATTCGTCTTAAACGTGAATTGAATTATGACTTAAATTTCTTTATCTTAGTGTTGTGACATTAAGACTCTTTTTCATTTGAGATAAGTTTATTGAACTTTGTATTTTATTCTTCATGAATGTATTTTAAAAGAAAAGAAAT
Organism: Cataglyphis hispanica; assembly: GCF_021464435.1. Taxonomy (NCBI): domain Eukaryota; kingdom Metazoa; phylum Arthropoda; class Insecta; order Hymenoptera; family Formicidae; genus Cataglyphis; species Cataglyphis hispanica. The sequence continues at coordinate 7,929,425 of NC_065956.1, read as the reverse complement.
ATTTATGTTTTTAGGATCCTAAGGATACACCACCACCATTGCGAGTAGAGACTCGAGAGGAACGTCTGGAGCGTAGAAGAAGGGAACGTGCAGAGCAAGTTGCGTATAAGCTTGAGCAAGAAATTGCGGTATGGGATCCTGCTGGTATTTCTAATGTAACAGCGGATCCCTTCAAGACTCTTTTTGTAGCTCGTATTGTAAGTTGTATTTATATTATTTTATTGTAAGTTTATTATACAAATATTATTATGCGTTATTAAGTAAATATGTAATTGAGTAATTTAGAATATATTTAATACGATCTTTTTTTCTTGTTTTCAGAATTATGATACATCAGAATCCAAACTAAGAAGAGAATTTGAAGTATATGGACCAGTAAAAAAGGTAAGTGTTTTCTCAAAAGTAAAGGATACATATATGCATGTGCTTTTATTTTAATAATTTTATGCAATAAGAGTAAAGACTCATATCTCGATATTGATTTTTTGCAGATTGTAGTAATACATAATACAATTAATGGTAAACCTAGAGGATATGCCTTCATTGAGTATGAGCACGAAAGAGATATGCACTGTAAGTAACAACTTGGAAAGGTAAAAAAAAGAGAAAAAAAGAAAAAGAATAAGTTATCGCGAAGCTCAACGAGCCCTGTATAGTCTGGAATTTCATCTTACTTAGCGTCACTTCCAGCTAGATATAGTGGGGGCAGGGCTATAGTTAGGCTATCCGTTTTTATTGGTACTTATAAACTAGACGATATCGTCTAGGGGGGGTTCCCCACCGCCATACGCACACCCATGCAGGGATACCGTTTGTAAATATGCATAAATATGGTAAAAGCGAAAAACATACGAACGAACGAACGAACAAACAATCAAATGACGTGAACGTTTATTGGCTATCTTTGATTAATACAGTTTTTATCTTGTTCTTGGTACAGTGGTGGCCGCTGCCGGCAACTAGTGCCGTTCACTATTCCATGCAAAATCCCTGAACCTGCCTGATAAGATAGGTTTGTATGTGTGGTAAGATCCAACATACAACAACGTTTGTTAGCGTCTTACTTGTTTACCCTATTTATCGTGTTTGATTTTTTGTCGAGCGATGCGTGGTCTCGACCGAATTATAACGGGCGAACGTGATAACATCCGCCACGCTCTTTACGGGTCCTTTTCATTCGGATTTTGACCCATATACACACGATCGGGCGTAGCTTTTTTTTTTTTCTCTTAGAATACATCTCGAGTCAATTATCGTTCATGAATTCTGAAATCCGTGGTATTGCCTAATCGATCCGTAGAATCTGCGGATTGCGCGAACATTAGTATTTACGTTAGAATCGCGTGAAATTTAGCATTCTACATTGAAATTGATTGCTGGACTTTTTTAGGATGAAGGTTCAGGGGCATACTTTACCCGTATATTCATTTGTATAATAAACACAGCGAAAATATCGATACGAACATCTTGTACAGATATTTCTCGTTTCATACATACGAATATAATGGAATAATATCTTATATTTGGGACGATCATAATTCTGTGGCTTGAAAGAATGATTCAGATTTTATATATGAAAAAGGCATTTGTTTCTACTAAGCTTTGTGTCACAAAATATCATTATTTTTTCTAATATCATTGAATTAATATTTTAAACTGGAATAAATTTTCATCCTTCAGTATAAATCGTTTCGCATTTGCATGAAACATGCAATTAGTTTATAGTTCTTTTTAATATTTTTATCATTAGATTAATTTTTTTTTAATTTTTATCTATTGATTCTATTTTGTTAGAAATTTTTGAAAATATAATGGGTTGGAAATGTCGTAAAAGAAATATGAAACTAAATTAATCTGGGAAAACTGTGTTATATGTAACATCTTAGCATATATACGTATTTTTTGGTTTAAATGTTTGAAAAAAAAATTAATAGGTTTAGACACAAAATTCCAAAAACAAAAAATGTAGAATATGTGCGACGAGATTAGTTGTTGAAATATTCTTGTATTTTTTTTTTTTACAAGAATATCCGATCTCATTATCTTATATCCGGAAAAAAAGTAATTTAAAATAATACAGACAAGTCCTTAAACGTATCAATTTCGATATAGAATACTAATTTTTCTTTATATTTGTTGTCGATCTCTTTGTCTCAGTTCTTTTTTTTTTCGTCATAATTTTTCTCGCGTGAAACGTGCTCGGATAACGCATACGTAAACTTGGCGGATTGTAGAATCTCTGGATCATTGAATCTTTGGATTGTCTGACTCTTAAGTCTAAAATTTTCGGAGATATCCGAGAAATCTAGATTTCGAGGGCCTTGATCTCTAAAGTTTGATCCTCGGATTTATAATCGATCGCGACGCGGAAAAAAAAAATAAACAACACTTCTACCCCTTTTAAAGACAGGGAGATATTAAAGATTATTGGAAGCGAATAGTATCTTTCTTGAGGTACTCGTGTTTAACATTATGCTAAATGTAACTTACTACTAGATCACACTATAACACACGTATCAATAAGTATATACGAAATGCGCACGGTTTAATCGTAAGTACGAACGAAAATGAAAGCGCACCAGGTAAACGCAATAAACCTCTTCGGAGAGATCGAACGAACGAACGAACGAACGTATGAAGACTGGGCATCTTCCCAATGAGTAATCTCCTCGCGAGTCTCTTACATGAGTTCATTTCACGATTAGACCGTACCTCTTACCGCTTTGTGTTAACTTCCGTACGTAAGTAGCCGCGGTAGGTATTTTTTGTATTTGCTATACTTTTTTTGGATCTTATAAAAAAGTAGATTTAAGCCGCTCTAAAGAGAGTCCGGAGCGTCTCTTGCTTTCGATCGTCGCATAATCGTAGCTATGGCTTGTGATGCGTCTTCGTTTTTCATCGTGAAATGCGATTTAGTATACGACATAGTGTTTCAAAGTTTTCGTATTACCTAATATTTCTTTTAGGATCTTCAGAGAATTGAGAATATTTTCGCTAAAGGAAAGAAACAAATCTAATCCCTTGCTCGATAAAAACTGTACGGTGAAGTTTGTACTCTCTTTTATACAAAAGACTCTAATTATTTAATATTAAGATTTTAAACAAAGAATTAATTTCAAATAATATTTTAATTTATTTTTTTATTTTTAGGTATCTGTTTCGCGAGAATAATCTTTCTCGTAATTTGTGTAAATATAATGTTCCACATTAATGCCGAATACTAAATATCTTTCTGCATTTTACATTGATAAAACGACACACGCCGGCAAGCGGATGTGCGCGCGATCGGTTGCAGCTCGTGTCACCAGCCTCGATATCATCCGACAAATTCTTTAATTTAGCAATTCAATACAACTGGTCATTGAGCTGGTTGATGTTATAGCGATGACAAGCCTTGGCGATTGAGAGATGCAGATATTTCCTCAGTACTTTCTGACAAGTATTTCTTCACAGGATATATGGCGAGAGATTGTACTGTCATTAGCGACTTGAGATTTGCAAGTTTCTAAGCACAATTTTAAGCGCCTATATTTTCCTTTCGAACGAATTGTCGTTCGCAGAGTAACTTTTTGTGAAATTGCGAACATAATTCAGTCGACTCTCTCCTCTTCTTCTTCCGATCTCCCCATTTTCCATTGATTAGATATTTCGGACATTTCTTCGAGAGAGAGAGAGAGAGAGAGAGAGAGAAAGAGAGAAAGAGAGAGAGAGAGAAAAGATCTATGGAACCGAGGATTCCTTTCGGATATAGTAATGCATATTTTGATTTACAGATTGAAGCATCCATCCAAGAATCTTTTAAGTTCTAGGATTCTTCGAAAACATGATTTCTAATAGATATCTCTAGAATCCACAAATCTTCAAAGTTACGAGTTCTGCGGACTGGAAACTTTATATGTTTGGATAGTTTGCAAATCTGAAGATCTGTGGATTTCAATTGGCTTATCTTTTTTTCTTTTTTTTTTTCAAGGTTCCGTAGATCTGAGAATGATTGGATTATATAGAATCTATAGATTCTGGAAATTATCTCTTCGAAAGTCTGTGAATCCTGGAATGTATGTATTTGTTATTTTATAATGGATCGAGAGAGTCGGAGAGGTTTGGAAAAATTAAGTTGAATCATGGGATTTCTGTTTGCAAAATGATTGAATTTTGAATCCAATAATGAGTTCAATTTTAGGTAATTCGGGATTCTGAAATCAATTGATTTCAGGACTCGCAAGTTCCAGGTATCTCACCTGGTTAGCTTTTTCGAATTTTTGCCCTTTCGTCGGCACGTAGATGATCTCGCTGTAGAAATAAATTATTCAGGCGCATGAATTCACTGGCGAACAGTAATTTCTGATCGGTACCTTTTAGCTGCGTATAAGCATGCGGATGGTAAGAAAATAGATGGTCGCAGAGTATTGGTCGATGTCGAGCGTGCGAGAACGGTAAAAGGTTGGTTGCCCCGAAAACTCGGCGGCGGCCTAGGTGGCACTCGTAGGGGCGGCCCCGACGTTAATATCAAGCATTCGGGACGAGAGGATAACGAAAGAGAACGGGAACGGTATCGCTTGGAACGCGAGAGAGAGACTTCAGGACGTGGCCTCGACAGAGACAGGTAAGCTGCATGGAGATGGGTGGAGATAGCAAATAACAAGATCTCAAGAAAGGAGATTATAACAATGACGTTATTTAATCTTTTTTATAGAGATCGCGATCGCTTGGATAGAGAACGTCGCAGATCACGCGATCGCAAACGAAGGACTAGAAGCAGATCGCGCGACCGTAAGCGTAGACGAAGTCGCGACCGATTACCGGATCCTGATATCGAAGAGATCGAACGTCCGCGTGACGGGAGAGATAGGAGAGACCGCGATCGCGATCGCGATCGGGATCGCAAAAGACGGCGCTCGCGAAGCAACGATCGCGATCGCGATAGAGACCGTAAGCGGGACAAACGAGACAGGGATCGCGATCGTAGGGACAGGAAGGATCGTGGTGATCGTCAGGATGAGGATACGAAAGAGATTCGAATTAAAGAAGAACCTTTGGATGGTAAAAATAAAAAAAATAAACATGTTTACAGAAAAATATTAACATATATATGAGGATGGATTGATGCTAATATAAAATTACCTTTCAGATTATCCAGATTACAGCAATACATTTGCGACATCGGGCTCATACTTTACCGCTGTCAAGTACGAAGATGATAACGATCAGGAGGTGGAGGAGAAATACCGTATTCCGGAAAGTCGACCCGACCCACCTCCTTACAACAATTATGATTCCGTACAAGATTATTGATCTCAGATAGTATACATATTTTCGTCGTGTCCCTTTTTTCACAGTAAGCCGCAATCGTCGCATCATTGTCGTGTTGTTTCTATTATTAGCATAATAGTAAACAAGCTCTTTCAGGAGCAAACCAAGTTAAATGTAAAATGTTCGAGAAGCTATTATATATATGTCGCAGAATTATACAAAGTTCTATAAAATATCTCAAAAATATTAAATAATTTATTACAATAAAAAGTAAATAATTATACTTAGTAAATGAAATTTTGACATAAAAACTCGTTGACAAATTTTATATTGCTATATGTTATGTCACATAAAACAATTAATAAATGTTGTACAAATTGTCTCTAAAAAGAATTAATAGCTCTAATTTTTAATTTTCGCGAGGAATTCGCAAAAATTCTATGTCAAAGCAGTCATTTATATCGGTTCAAAGCATCTTTTGTCTATCGTTTTCTCTCCATTTATCTATCATTAATAAGATTACATTTACAATAAAAAATACATTTTTAACATTTATTTTAATAGATGAAGGAACAATTAAAAGGAACATTAAAAAAATTGCATCATAGATCAAGCAAAGCCTCGCGATTTAGAAAGCACATTTGCTGAATTGATTCAACTATATTGATTCAGTACTATATATCGTGTTAAAATGCTATATGTTAAGCGTCGGCCATCTATAGGTGTACATATAATTACATATGTATAAAAATTTAACTTCTTTATGACTGCTATATGTACATTTATATGCTCTAATAAAATAAAACGTGAATAATTTGTTACGTATCTTTTTATTTCTTGTTACGCATGACAAAAATTTAAATGTATTAATTTCGTATTTCGAAATAAACTTGATTTGCAAGTAGCGCGTATAGTGCAAATTTTCACGAAATAATATGTGATCTAGATTTTCGTATTGTTGTGTAATTGTGCTAATAAATTCATATGAATTTAATCGATTGATACGGTAAAATGATATGCAGATTTTCAGTAGGCAAGTAAGCAAAAGAAAAGTGCGATTGATTAATGTATGAATAAAATATAATAAGGATATAATATAACATATTCCTCCTATTTTTGCAAAAAGGTATACTTTCGAAAGCCATTGTTTTCAAATCATTATTATATATTGTGCTCATTCTCAATCTAATTATATATATTCTTAGAAATTTAATTTTATGTGGAACAAAGTAGAGTTTTTAATTTTAATTATTTTATACATTTTTAGATCATTTTACAGTATGTTTTTCAATATTGTAATGTATCACGATATTCTAAATTAAAATATTCATTATGATACATCTAGTAATTGAGAATGACTACTTTTTATCGTTAATTGGAAAATCATAGAACATAATTTTCCACCAACTAATGCCCGTTGCAAGCTCCTTATTGCGTTCGCGCGATGTTCTCGCTAACTGTCCGATATGTATTAACGATCCTCTCCCGGAAATTGCAATCTCTCTTCGTTCTTTTGCTTCTCTATCTCTTCGTACATCTGTCGAAATTACACTCTTTCTTCGCATTTTGTAAAATCAGTGACAGCGATTCGCTTTTGCATCTCACGACTAGAATTTTCTTTTGATCCTTTAAATTATCGTTATCAGAATTCTCATTTCGTGGATTTTCTCAGCAATTTTTTTTTTTTTATATAATATAAGATTATTTATTGTGTATGTTATAACGAGAAATCTTCCTAATAAATTTTCATCGAAGAATTATACAATAATGGAATGGCATAAATTAAAACGAATTTGTATGTCAAAGATGAGAACGGAGAGTCAACGATCGCATCCTAAAAAAAGTATAATAAGTACTTGCTTTGAACGCATTTTTTAGAAGTGCTTTTAACACGGAAAAGATGTTTATTTTATGAGTATTTTTACTGCAGAGACCAATTCTTTTTTCCGGAATGTCTGTATATTGATGGTTATTGGAATATTGACATTTCAGTGACTCAGGATAGTTCTGATGATCTCTGGGGATCCGATAAGCGAAACCGATTGATGTTTAATATTCCAGACAGAAATGGATATCTTCTGGGAGCATGTAAGTTGATATAATCTATCTCACTGACAGAAATAATCGAGTACGCGAACAGTGGAAATTATGCAGACATTACATATGCAAATAATGTTTATAAAGAGTACGCACTTTTTATACGGTCTCAAATTTTCTTAAAATCCTTACACCTGTAATGCAAAATAAAATGAAAATCAATATTAAGCATGTGAAATATTTATTTGTACGCGATATGGAATAATATGCATACGTGTGTGTATTACGTATATTGTATATGCGTGTCAATTTTTTATCTAACATATAATTTCTCGGATTATTTCAACGTATGTTTACAATGATACATATTTAGAATATCTACATGTACATATATATATATATATATATATATATATATATATATATATATATATATGTATATAATACAACATGATATGCGAGAGCTCGTCGCAAATAAAAGAAATCAATTTATTCGTCGACTGATTTATTATTTTGAATATTCATTTGTGCGAATCGAATAAAATCAAAATAAAAAGTAACACCGCATTTCGTTTGTGCGTGAAAAATTCAAAATATGTACGTAGAACAATTTCACGTCGATAGACCGCAGCGTCGTTTTATTATGCTAAGCATATATACGCATATACATTCATGTGTATTGATGTGTAATTGATACGATTATAATGTACAAGTCTATTGTGAAAATCGAAGAAAGTTGTTACGGACGAAATATAAATTCGGCTTGCTGTCGGTAAACAAACTCATGCGTAGCGCGCGCCCATTTTTTGCTCGACTTACGTAGTCGCAGTTACCTTCACGCCGCGCGCCGCGTGGCTGACGTAGTTCAGATGACTTCGCATCGCGTCGCGATCGCTCTATCATTTTTTCCGTGTCCTTCGCGTCGATAATAAATGTGGAGTATTAAGAATGTCAAATCGAAAGTGATGAGTGATTACAGGGAGTATCGGTTGACACGATCGCGAATAACACAGTGTCATTAGAATAAATATTGCGATGTACATTATGCCGAATGGGCGCGTTCATTTTTGCGTGTGTGTGGCTTGATTTACGTAGTAACCTAGTCACGCCACATTCAGCGTAGTTCGAATTGTGTTGCGATTGTTTTGTTACTTTTTCCGCGTCTACGCGTCTTTCGCAGCGAGAGTGAATTATCGCGTGTGTGAACGAATATGTTGGGAATATCGTATCAAGTGACACGTGGTTGCGTGGAGTACGGAGTATTGAACAACGTTCGATAGTAATTGTGATGTCTTCAGGTAAATATTCCGACATATATTATTCCACCTTGAATGGAAACGCGATTACGCTTTCAGTAAGTTTTATTAGAAAAGTAACCTTTTCAGAACATAAGCTTTTGCTTTAATATATGCTTTAGTGTTTAAATCGTAATTATTTTTCTAGAAAAAATAAGGCTGTTAAAAAATTACGAGAATGATAAATTATGAGAATGTTATGAAATGTTATGCAGACTATAAAATTGAAATCTTTTATTACTGTGTTTTAGTATTAAAAAATTATTATATTTAATAATTAAGTGTTTTAATATGATATTTGTGGAGTGTATAAAATACACACACACACACACACGCGCACACACACACACACACACACACACACACACACACATATATATATTTTTTTTTTTTAAATAAAGAATTTTTAAACGTACATGTATCAATAACAACGGTAAGATTAATAAAAAGTAAACAATTTTTAATAAAAAAAAAAAAAAACGATGTTATGATGGTTAAAAATAATATTTTGGTTGTCGCAATAAATGTAGTAGCTTCGCTTTTTGCAGTAATTTTTTATAATACACAAAATAGTAACATAAAAAAAAATTGTACAGTGTACATAATATTTATTTTTCGGATTTGACATGATAAGATCTGATATTATTTGATACTTTTGAAGGAAAACAGTTAAGATTTAAACAATAAAATATATATTGAAGTAGTATTTCTTTGTATAGCAACTTTTTAAACAGATATGTGAGTTTTCCTATTTTTTTTTTTTTTTATGTAATTATCTAACAATTTTATTTTTTTAGCAATTTTCTAACATCACTTTATTAAAATTTTAATTACAATATATAAAATTATATATATGTATATTATTTGAGCTACTGTTATAACATTGAACATTCAAAGAAATTTTCCATTTTTTATTATTTATAAAAAAATATATATTAAAAGAGTGTAAGATATAAGATAAATATATGTATAAACATATATTATCAAAAATTAATTTAGCGCTGTACGCATATACTTAATTCGATAATCAATTAAAAACTGCTGATATATTAACAATAAATCTTAAAAATTTAGATTTGCGACATTTAATAGATTACGTCATGAGTAATTCTTATATATATAAAAGAAAAGAAAAGTGCATTCGAGCGCTTTTTTTAAAGTTTGGTTTCTTTACGGACAGTCCTTGTGTATAGTATTTTCTAATCTCATTGCAAAGCTGTTTTATAGTATAGAGTATCATTTTTTAAATGGCAGTAACTGGATGAAATATTTTTTTTATTAGAAAGAAATGTGTATTTGTTTCAAAGCTTTTTATTACTGACTTCATCAACAGACAGAGATCACAATGATATGATTGATAGACTCAAAATCTATCGATAAATCTGATAATAATTTTTTGTAAATTGTAAATTATACTTTTATTATGAGATTAGATTATGATACATACGATGTTGATACGATTTTATTTTATTTCCCAAATTTTATTTCTTTATTATAATACGATATATTGATACATAGTATTTAATATATTGATTTTTAGCGCAATCTTGTATTAAAAATTGTTACAATACATTTTTCTCAAAACGGCGCGATGATTCTTATACATGATAAAAATCCTTATTGGAATTTCGGATCGTAATATCTTTATTTATAGAATGTGTAGAGCAAAAATAAAGACATTTTCATTTTTAAAACCGACACAAATTATCGATTAATCTCATTAATAGCTCGGTCAGTTCAGCCGTTTCTGAGATCTGATAATCTAATTGTAAGATATTTTCAACCAAGCTCGCTCTATATAATACACAGTCTTGCTGTTGGCTGCGCGTAATTTGGCACGAGATACTACCGTGTGTCTTGATTCATTACAATCATTCAGCATTACTTATTCATCCGAATAGCGCGCTATCGAACATTTACATAATGAACTTCCCAGACAATTAAGGTACTTTTTAGTGATTGATCGTCTGTCGACTCTTGGGAGATACTTAACGGGTGATACATTATTATATCTCTATCGAGCTGCCCCTCCATCTTGCAGAAATAAAAAAACAAATAGCCACAAATAATCACAATAATGAGCTATTTATGAGCTTTCATATTCCGTAAATTAAAAGCTTTGAGCTTGTTGCACTGAGCAGGAATTTAATATTTTTCGTGAGGGGACTAAGTCGATATCGACTTTGGGTTTTTTTTTTCTGCAAAGTGGGGGCAGCTCGATAGGAATCATTATTATACTTTTATATATTTTGAATTGTTCGTATGTATATTAAATTAAAGCGTATTATTTTTCTGTAGAATAGCGCGGGAACGACAGGATTGAAGCGCGTTATTTATTATAACTTAAAATGCGTTGTGTGTGTGTGTGTGTGTGTGTGTGTGCGTGAAAAGTTGAGAATGTGATAGTTGATGTTGGTGTTGCGTTAATTAGCGCGTGTAATCGTGTAATTGATGGCGTTATTCTGATTAATTTGTAGTCTGTACGTGCGTGAAAAACGGGCAAGTTGGATGAAATGCTGGGAATGGCAGCGCGAGTGGAAACAGCAGTGGCGACGATTGGTGAGTTTAATTTAATAGTTATATTGGCTTAATCGTTCATTTATTTTATTCACAATGGCACGAGTAGGGTATGCACATAAAGAACAAATGATAGAAAGGTGTTTTTCTGATGCTTTTTCAAAACAATGCTTCTCTATTTTAATAATGACTATTTCAATTATCATATTTCACGTTTGCGAAAAATATTAGTAAGTAATAGTGAATATCGAAGAGAGTTTAAACACGTTTCATTTTTCAAGATAAATGTGTAAGAGCGACAGTAACAAGAAAAATCTTTAGTGAAAAGAGTTTACATAATCCATCCTCTCGAGAGCATTTCGCACCAGGGAAATATCATAGTATTAAGTTTATCTCGAGAGGTTTGGTCTTGAAGAAAGCGAGCGATAAATAATTTCCTCAAACTTTCCATCTAGTAATCCACTCGACTCTCTCTTTCGAAACTCTCTTCTTTCCATGCCTCGTATCTCAATTTCGTACACACTTATCGGTAATACCTTCTTTCAATTCTTTTGGCGAGTCGCGAAAATGTACGACGATCAACGCGGTTGGGTTGTGTCGGGGAGGGGATTGGAAGGAAGCAGTTTCGTCAGGAAGGGATGACGAGAAGGTAAGCGATGTGGAGGGCGGGGGGGGGAGAAGAGGAAGGGAGTCGACAGACCGGCAGGTAACCGGAGGGTAGAGGGCAAAATGTGGGCGGCTGGCGCGCGGCGTTAGGTCGGGGTAAGGTGGGGTTGGTTTTGGTGAGGAGGGAGTGAGAGGGGAGGAGGGGGTAGTGGGCCGCGCAGGAGGTGGCAGGCTCTGCTGGTGCGTCAGAGCCTGCAGTGAGCCCAGCAGTGAGGCGAAACGTTGGGCTCCGCGCGGGAGTCTCGTGGCCGCCCGCCGTTTCTCTCGAGAGTCGGGGTGCCTTTTCCCACGAACCATAATCCACACCGCCGCGTTACCTCTCTTCCTCCCTCCCTCGTTATCGTCCCCCTCGGTTTCTCCCCCGCGTCCCCCCTCTCGGCTCGTCGTCCTGCGGGACTTTTTGTTGTGTGCACGCAGCGAAGCTCACGCACTTTTTACGATCGTTTGTGAAATAGCGCTCCGGCACGCACCCATACGATTGTCGGTAGGCAGATTCTTTCAAGTAGTTTCGATAGGGTGGGATCCCGCGATGAGGCCTCGGGGTGCCGCGTGATAAGGGTTGGCGTTCCCGTCGTTTCTTCCACGGTGAAAGAGCTGTTTCGCGGACGCGCGAAAGAGCACGTTGGATCTCGCCGCGGATGCTGCGAAACCGGCCGGAAGATTTCAACGCTCCGATCGAGCAGCATCGAGCGATGCCGAGATCATGAATGATCGCGAATGATTATCCCTCTGCATTATTAGGATGTCGTTGATTTGAGAACCGCAAGTAACGGAGATGTGCAAGTTCGCGCGATAAAATTTTTTATATTTTTGTGTGAAGAGTGCTTATTATTAGAATTTTAATTTCATTGGTTGTTTAATTTCATTACAATTACTGTTGTCGCATTTAAGATGTTGTTTCTCATCGAGATGTCGCGTTGTCGGAAAGAAATTCTATTGATTTTGAAGCTTACGGAATATTTGACTTGTGAATAGAAAATTGAAGAGAAATTGTTACTAATCGTTAGTTAAATATTTTTCTTATATCCATGGGGATGTTGCTGGCTGGCAGGCAGGGATAAATGAGACTCATTTAATAATTTTTTTTTACAACATTCTATATGAAAATATCGAATATAAATCAGAGATGAGTAATAAAAATTACGTAAATTGTATATAAAAATATTAAATGTCATTTGTTTAATTCACTTTTTGAGGAAAGACTTGCTTTCCACGAGAGGAGCATAAAGCCTTCGAGGTCGAAAGTTCACGAGGACTTCGACTGCGGCTGTCCGTACGCGTGACTGATTCTGATGACCTTTAATGTTGACAATTTATTTAGTTTTAATTATTCAACTATATTGAGCTTCAAAAACTTATTTATAAAAAAATCATTTCTTTTTTCTTTTTTATGTAAAATTAAAATTATCTATTCCTCTTCATTATACCTCGGGTGCTTAAATTTGATCGCATGGTTATTATATTCCAACGCTTTGATATAAAATGCAGTTATGCTGTGTTTTTGCATAGAATGATTATATACCTATTTACTTTTATCTGAAATTTATTAAGAAATTTAATCCATCCCATTATCGTTTTTCCTGGTTTTAATTGTGATCAGGTTTTAATTGTGATCCTGGTTTTACTTGCGATCAGAGATTATTATTGGATATATTATAGATTAATCGGTCTATATATATATACATGTATGGCAAACAACTCGTCACAAATCTAAGTTAATACCTTTAAACTGATTTATTTTTCAGTCATTCCAACGTTGTTGCTGATATTAAAATTTTCTGTGAATTTTACCGGATAACATTTCGAACTAATTATTCGTCTTATCTAAGTCTAAGCTGAAAATGATGTTACATGTTTAGCGATAATTTGTATCTCATTGAAAATTCGTGAAATTGGCACGATTTTATGAAAGCGATTAATTGCCATCGTGTAGCAATTCGGTTCCAATTCATCTAATCGCGTCTAGTTTAACGCGTCTCAACGAGGGGATCAATCGATCACGACAGGTCAAATTCGCCGTGGCATCTCATGGGATAACGTGGCTCGATGCGAAAGCGGGGATGCCGCGTGTGTTTCCCCTGTCCGCGAGCTCTCTCACGCACCGCCAATGCGGCTGAGATCGCGCGATCCCATTGGCTGCTCCTGTGCCGTGGTGTCGGCGATGGGTACGTCCAGGTTCGACGCTCGTGCTCGACCGCGGAGTGCGCGTGTGGATTTCTCGCTTTTCCCTGCGAGGAGCGTTCAACCAGTTTGGGCAGGCAGATGATCGCGCGAGGAGAGGAAGCGTAGAATATATCCGACACGCTTATCGAGCAGCAACTTGAGTGACTATCTGGTTTTCGTATTATCGCGATCGTGATGGTGTTGACAGCTCGTTGAATCGAGATTCGCGTGTGGTTTGTATTTTTATTTCACGTACAAATGCGCGAATATGTGTAGCTTGATATTTTTCTATTAAATAAGAAAATGTTGGGAGAGAGATTTTAAAAGTCGTAAAGATTAAGAATCCTGGAAAAGAAATGAAAATTTGAAAATTTGAAAAAAGATTGAAAGTTGCCGTTAGAAATTTTGAAAACTTAAAAACTGGAGAAGCTCTTACGATCCGTTTCAAAATCTTTGGATGCACTGACAGAGAGAAATTGATCGCGAGATCTGTAAATGATTATCGTATCGAGTATCTGTAATAGATCTTTTTAATCTCATAAATTTATTAACACAGATTCATGAATTTTGAAATTATTTGTTTAGACAATTGTTGCAAAAATATCATAATTAGCATTATGAATGCCATTATATATTAGCCTTAAACCAATTTATTCATCAATCATACATGCAAGGCCATTTTCTCTTTGAGATTATTACTAAATGTCAAAGTCGAGCCGGTCTCGTGCTGCGTCTGGCTTTGGGCCAATAAATGTGCGAAACCGAGAAGGGGAAGGACAGGGATAGGTCGGAGGGAGGAAATGATGTCTCTTCAATGAGAGAGCGCGGATTCACAATGAATATCGTGTGACGTGATTTTTTTTCACGGCTGTGTGTGCAGCGAAATGCGACCTAACGACATTATCGCGTCGTTATCACGCCGGTTGAGAGATTCCTCGCCGATGAGGGCGGATGTAAGAGAGGACGATGGGCTTTACGGCGACGCGCGTTGTGGAAACGAGCGAAAGTGCAGTGTTTGCGTGTTTTCTCGGGCTGCGAACGCCGTCGTCGGATACACCTGCAGGGGTGCATTGATCCGGCGGTGAGGTGAGAAAAGGGGAGGCGAAGGAGGAGGAGAGCGACCGTGTCGCGACGGTATCCTGGAATTTGCGCAGGACAATCGTGAAGCGCGCACCGTGTCGAATTTATTATTCGATGAGAATCTAGGATTGGTTCTCTCGTTCAAGACCTTCTGTCTTATTACATACCACCTTGTCTTTGTAACAATATACATGTAACATAGCGCTCGATTAATGGAAATATTATCGCGATTTTGACGCGACATTTTGCGTGTAAGAATATTTAAAATTTCTAAGATACAAACAAGCTTAATCATTTTTAATATGTTAACTTTGAAAATTTCAAGTTATTGCAATGCTATGAAAAAAAAGTTAAGAAAAAATGTGTTTAGTTAACATTTTGTTAGTTGAAATATTTCAGTATTTAAGTTAAATACATTTTTTTAAATAAAGTAAACTAAAGCCAACTAAAGTAATAATAATCAACTTTAAACATTTAGTCAAGTTAACAATTTTTTTTTTCAACGTATGTATAAGCATTAAAGGAAAACTCATGATTAATCGAAATCGCTCTTATTATATAAATATAATTTATTTTAATCGCTATTTACTCAAGGATTTTCGCAACAATAAGGTCACGATAAACTTTTACTCTTTCAATCATCGAACACATCGCCTCTCCGCTTTATATTTTAATGATCAATATATTATAATCCTTGCTAAAATTCTCCTATATTTTCCTCTCTCTCTCTCTCTCTCTCTCTCTCTCTCTCTCTCTCTCTGTTTGTGTTTATGTATGTAGTTAGCTCCGTCGGTTCTTCATACAAAGAACTTCACCATCTCAAACGCGAAAGTTTGTCACAGCTACGTCGTCGGTTGGCGCGAAGAATATGTCTAGTAACAAAAGGCGTTTATAGTGGCGCACGACTTATCTCTGACAAGAGACCCTCGGCCATTACCACGCCAATTTGCAGATATTTTTAAGGGGATCGATAGTGGATTGTTTGCGGTTCTTATGCATCTGGCACACGCGCGCGTCGGCCAGCATGCAAGCGCCACGGGCATTTTTTAAAATCCTTTTTGCTCCCTTTGAAGCGTTCGACCCTTTGAAGCACGCCTCTTTAACTCCTTAGTTAGAGCCTATGAAAAATACCGGCACTATCATGCGTTAATAATCGCGCGGTATGTGTGCGCGTGTGAACTTTCAACAAGTTGAGCTTAGCGTGATAAATTTTTTCTTATGCGTTTGGAATTTACTTGAAAATCTCTTCAAAATTATTATTGGATGTATTTTTCTATCGAAATGTATAGTGGTTTACTCTGGACCGATTTTTCACGTTTTTACTAAAACCTGCTAAATGCTTACTCTAATGATGTTACTCGCATATACGTATAACTAGCTTTAGATATTCTTTACTGATGAAAATAATATTTTATGTTGTTACGATGACAACATAATTATATTTTGAATAATGCAATTGCGATTATATATACAACTTGTAACCTTGGAGATCATCCTGTAAATTTTCTTTGCATGAGACGGCTGGCGCGTGACGTTTCTCGAGAGGTGGAAGTAATTCCATTTTTCCCCTCATTGCGACCGTTTTTTTTCGTTCCGGCTTAGCTTCGTTCTTCCATGATAGCACCTTTATTAATAGCACAGGAATTAAGTCCCCCTCCCTTGCAGAATAAATATTTATTTTTTGCACTTTTCCTGCGCCCTTTTAGCAAGCGGTTAATAAGCTCGTTAAGTTACATTATTTCGAAAAAGTTTGCTTGCAGGTATATTTTTACACGATAAGATCTTTTCGTTAAAAATATGTGATGATTATCTCTGATTAAAAATTCTAAATTATAGTTTTAAATTTTTGCATATAATATGTGTTTGCTAAATGATAATTTGAAATAATGAGTATGTGTGCGATTATCGAAGAAGAAAAAAATTATTTTGCAAGAATTAAAACGCCGTGAACATATATTAATCAGATTGATCTATCTTACACACAATATAACGAAATATTTCTAAAAAGTGTGAATATCATTGCAAACTCTTGTTTAAGAGGTAATATCGCAATCTTCTTTTGCATTTGAATGAGACGGAGATCCCGCGAGTAAAGAGATAATTTGATTTCTTTCGATTCGAATAGTTTCTTTTCGAAATTGTCTCGCTATTTTATATGATGCTCCAATTTAATTTTTAGATTAAAAATCAAACATAAAAATAAATTGCTACAATACGAGATTGAATTTCTACATCGATGAAAAATTTACTATCGAGAGGAGATATTTACGCACACTTATAAATATGATCGATAATTTTTACTATAGTTGAAACTAGCACACAATGATTTTTTATCGAAATACAACTATGTATGGCGGATAATCATTACTGTCTAGAGATCTGCCTAGAAACAAGCAAAATAGAATTTTTCGAGAGTTAGAATTTATTGGATATTTTATTATGGCAGCCACACGAGATGCAATACTCTATAGCACCCGATCAATTAGAGGCTCTCTCTGAGAGAGAACCAATCCAGCATTTCATCAGTGCTCGAAAGCTTGTAATCTCTTTTACCGCAAAATTCGACGAATCTCGATCTATCGTTATCTCACTAACTTTGCCAATCTCCCTCGTTCAGTCGGTGGTTTGACGTTCACCAGACGGAAAGCAA
The DNA here is from genome assembly GCF_021464435.1 of Cataglyphis hispanica. Taxonomy (NCBI): domain Eukaryota; kingdom Metazoa; phylum Arthropoda; class Insecta; order Hymenoptera; family Formicidae; genus Cataglyphis; species Cataglyphis hispanica. The sequence continues at coordinate 7,911,767 of NC_065956.1, read as the reverse complement.
GACATCGGAAAAGAGCGACGGGAAGTTCCGAGAGCGACGTCTCGGGCGACGTCACGGCGAGATCGGGCGTGAGGAAACGCGAGTGCGAGTGCGAGTGCGAGTGTGAGTGCACATAAACCGGCTACAGTGGTATATCCAGGTGGAGGCAGGAGGGTGCGGGGCCGGCAAAGCCTTGTGACGAAACGAAGGATTAGATGGTGGAGGTGCTCGGAGGCCGGGCTAGGGAGCCTACGGGGCCTACGCGCAGGGCACCTCGCACCTACCCAGGATTAGTGGAGCTGCAGGTGCGCCGTGTGGGCCCCCGCAAGGACGTAGAAGTATTTACCTTAGGAGTGACTCAACTCGAGGGAGATTCGCAGGACCACGGTACTGAATCGCGCGTCTCGTTCACGACGCTCGTCTGTGTTCTCGCGACACAGCGTCCTGAAAAGAATCAAGGACGTTCCAAGCTCGTTGCGCGAATCGCACGAGGCGCGAAGAGGAGCGAGGAGCTTCCGTCGGAGGAAATCAATCCGACGGAACAGAACGAAACGGAGAAGGACGTTAGTCCTTCGCAAGAAAGGCCGCTCGCGGCTAGGTTTGTGAACAAGTCGGAGCCCGGATCGGGCTCCCGCGTAAGGAGCGAGGCTGGCGAGCGCAATGTGGCAGAGCGGCGGCATGGGCACCCATGCGGCCAACAACCCGTGGATGAAGCTGATGGGCATCGTCCACAAGGAACGGAGGCACCACGATTCGGGGTCCACCGCCGCCGCTGCCGCTTCTGGGGTGCAGGGTTCAGCGACCACCGGCAGCAACGATCGAACGCTCAATCAGTAAGTGTATTTGATCCTAAAGCATTTTCTTAGCAACCTCGTTGTATATGCGCGCGCAGTTTCCATTTTACTTTATGGTATAAAAATATTACTATAAATAGATTGATATTTTTTTCAATTAAATACGCGGATGAAATATTATCGCGTTCTCGAAAATTAACCACGGGAAATATTGGAACGGTTTGTCGTTGAAGGTTATCGATGATACTCGTTGGAGTAACAAGGCAAATGCAAGATGATTGAAATTCGATGGGTTCGATTTGCCCGTTGAAGGGCCGACGAGAGCAAACACGGCTTGTCGCAGCGAAAGAAAAGAAAAAGAAGTTGCCTCGCGCATAGACATCGCACTTCTTTACGCTCGTTTCCTGTCATTCTCGTCCGAGATTTGATTGCCGCGTAAATTTTTCACAAGTGTCCTGGAGTTCCAGAGTATGAAAGAAATGACATTTAATTTGAGTCAGCTGTTTGATGCTAGATATTGATATTTATATAGCAAGATATTTTTTAAAGTATCTTATATGTTCTTACACTAACAATAAAAAAAAATATCTTAATACAACAAAATTTTACTTTAAAAAAAATTATTTATTTGGAAAATTCTTATTTATTTATGTTAATAACTTTACATTTTTTAATTGAAGTATTTATTTAAAAAGTTTTGATATACAGTAAAATAAAAATCAACTCTGAGAGTAGAAATACATTTTTTGTATTTTATACATATACAATATTTAAATTATATAAAAATATTTTCTAAAGAAAAGAAAATATGAAGAAAAGCAAAAAAATATACTTATATTATTAGAAACAGCCAAGAAAACTTTTTTCTACGTGTAATCTACTTCGTTTTACATAGTGGCTTTTTCGATCTACTAATTTTTGTTTTATATCTTTCATTATTTAATAAATTCTTTAATTTAACAAATTATTACATACATAATTATTGTTACAATTTTATATATGTAATATGTTAAATTTTTATGAAAGATAAATTAATTTCTTTATCTTTTGCCGAAGTACAATCAGAACTTTGCATGATGATAATAGTAAGATGACAAACTATGCTGTCGAGAAACAGTTCATTCCATTGTTGTTTCCGTTGTTCTTCCATCGTCGCTTGAGTTGCTCTGGACAACTCTGTCTGTTGTTCACTGCTTCACATCTCGCGTCTATTTTTGCAATTTGCGAGTTTCGCCGCTTCTCACTTATTGTTAGATATTCGCTACCTCTTCTTCAAGTAGATTCGTTAGTCTAAGTACGTCGGTCGATTCCGCCTCTCGAAATCACGGCAACTCAAATTGTACGGTCCAGACAGACGTAGCCGCAAAGAAGTCTATTATATTTTTTTTGCGCGTTTGCTTAGATTTCTGATCTACTCTTAGAATACAATATATAATATTAATTATTATTAGCAAAAATTATTAATTTTATATTAATAATAATATAATTTTTCTCAATTGTTTTATACATCGTTTTTAATTTTGCACAATTTTTTTTCATGATTTCTTTGATCTATAAACACTGCATATGCATGTAGTTTTACTATATATTTATGCAGCATTTCTTAAATTTCCATTTCTCTCTTTATTCATCTTTATAGTTTAAAATACGATAAGAATGTATGACGCCATCTCGTTTACCGTTTAATTTCAAGCTGAACGGTGAAGAAACGATCCTCGTTTCTCCGTCTAAAAAGTCGCTTTCGATGCTGACAAATGTTAGATTCTTCGAGTAGGTGAGCAATTCCCGTGAGCGATTTTATTCCGCGTGGAATTTCAATGATGACGGAAGATTGAATAAATGTTCTTATCCTCGAAGATTCTCGAGAATATGTACAATTGCGTTTTGAGCAGTTCGATTGTAAACTGCAAAAACAATATGGCGAATAAAATCAATTTGGGCATACACTTTCGTATATTGTTAAAAGATATTACATAATTATTCAATCGTTGACTGTTCGTGACGATGATGGCATAAATATATTTATTCCTTTTATATCGAGCAGCAAAAAAAAACACAAAATATTCCGGAAAAGCACGAATTCAGCAGGAATGGTTTACGAAAATCAGAGATGATTTTTTTTTAAACATCGTAAATTTTAAATTTTGTGAAAAAATGATCTTTTTAAGTAATTTAAATAGACTAAAACTGATCTTCAGATTGAAATTTATTTCATTTTATAATTGCGATCTAGTGATCAGCTGATGGTACGTGATGTGAGCTTTGCTTCATCTCGTCTTTGACGATTCAAACGTTTGCGTGGGTGCAGTATGATTACTGCGGAAATAGCAAAAAAAAGATTGCAGAAAAAGAATACGCGCTTTCTTTTTTTCTCGTTTTGCGCGAAAAACGACTTGAACGCTGTTATAAAATATCAAATCAATATCGAAAACATTTTGTAATTTTTCACTTTTATGGAGTTTCTCACATATGAATGTTCAATCTTTAGATCTGATTTTATCGATGGAATTACAGTAGATATAGGAATATTTTGATATTTTTTAAAAATTGAGTGAGAGAAAACGGAAAGATTATAGAATGATCATTGGTTACTGCAGATTAGCATGATAGATGCCAACGATAGATACGTCGAAAACATTCGACAGCCGGTGAATTTGTTCCTTTCCGCGGCCGGAAATTGCGAGAGGCTGGAAAATCAGATTTACGCATCTATCGACGAAAATTGAACAGTGCATCTCGTGTTCCGCATTTGTCTCTCATTAGAACTTGGTGAAAATCTATGCGTTTGTCCATCCTCGAGCGGTTCCGGCGCTCTTTATTATTTCCCCGCAAACAGTTCCGCGCGTTACGAAGTTTACTTTAACATCCATTTATTCATACGCGATCGATAACGATATTCATTTAATATTAATGGATATTATTGGAAGAAGAGCGAATTGAATAGAGCCACAAGAATGTTTTAACATACTTATTTAATATATTTAATATTATCAATAACTGACTTATAAAGCAGTTGCTACCGTGTCGGTAGCGTACCTCCTAGTAGAATCGTCGAATAATCGCACAATTCTGTTTTGATATCAAGCGCATCGAGACATAAATAAGTCTCGCGTATTGAATCCAAAGATTTGCTGAAGCCAGGACTGTAGATTTCAGAACGGTGAATTCAAATCTGTAGAGATTGCAGGCTTGGAATCTTAGACTTTCATGCTCAGCGCGAGCATGATCGAATTTGTATTTCAGAATCCATGAAAATTCGTCTCTGATATTTACTACAATTTTTATAATAAATAAAATCCTGCTCGATTTTATTATGAAGAATATCTCTCTTTGCTGCGACGTTTCAAGATTCGTCGCTTGTAAGTCCCTTATGGGAGAATTTATCTTCCCTTCGTGTGCTCTTGACATTATTCGTGCGGATTTTCTGAAGCGTTTCTTTTTAAGCAAATTGCTTGATATACCGGGTGATTCAAAAGGATTATCGCAAATTTTTAGATAAGAACTCGTTTGCATTTATATTAATGTTTGTTCCGTGTCACATGCTTTCGAAACTCGACGAGATTTGCTTGAAGCACCCGGTATACGTGGCCGGAATAAAACCATAAGTGGGACGTTCAATTGATTAATAATAGCGCGGAATGAGCGAGTCGTTTGCACAGCCGCGTTTCGTTACTATTAATCGCTCTATTATTGCGATCGATGTGTCACGAGAAGATATAATAAAAATAACGCTACATACATATTGTCATAAATATATACAGCGCACACGCAACGAAAGCTGAGATAACCGGGACATGGGAGAAATAATAGAAGAGAGAAAAAGAGAAGGAGAAAGTGAGAGAGAAAGATATAATGATCTCTTCTTTCAAAATTATCAAATAATGTAAGATAATTGATACGCTTTATTTTATAATGTAACTTTTCAATTATGCCGATAATTGAAATATAGTAATGTTTGTTATCGAATATCATGCATACAGATGTCGTGATGAATAGTAAACATTGTTTCAAAGACAAGCTCATGTAACAAGGTAAACACGATATGATTAGTATAAATGCTCGCGTCAAATTGCACTTGAATATGGCATTAGTCAGAGCAGAGTGTACTCTGTATTTTTCGTCGCCATAAATTTCATTCATACACCCTCTCATGTCAACCGTCATCAAGAGCTAAATGGCACAGTTTTCACGAATTGAGTTGAATTTCGCCAATTGAGCTTGACATCACTTTTGAAATAACAATTTATTTTTTTATGTGTAAAATTATATTTGTCCTTATTTGTTTGAGGAAAATCTAAATGGCAATATATATGCAATAAATTTATTCGAGCAACATTAGCTCCGTTATTTCAAGATATACATTTAAATATACACGATAAAAAATAACGTGGTATTAGTATAATGGATGTCACATTTTTCTCTAGTTATTAGAAATAATATACACGGAAGATTCCTCATCATATGTACTACGTACTAATTTTTATTGATTTATTTTGTATAATAATTTTTTTGTTAAAATATGGATCAATGTTTGGTGATATACGTTACAGCAAGAATAAGTAAACACAAAGGATTTTATATGTCATTAATTTATTTTTATGGACCCTTAACGTTCATAAAATCTTGATATCCGAGAGTTCTTTTGCGCCGTGCTACTTTGCGATACCTCATATCTGTTTACTCGCGCGCCTTATCATGTATGTGAACATAATCACTTTTGTAAGCGCGAACACGCGTAGAGATCGGTCTGCGGGATAAGAAAGAGTGATGCATAGTTATCGATACCTTAAACACCTTTTGGTCTTTACTTATTATTGTTGGCATAAAATATTACAGCTGTTATCGCATTATTACGACCATTATTCGGGCACCATGTAAAATATATTTATTTCATCGCAGTTGTGTGTTTTTTTTTTTTGTCGCGCAAATTTTTCTCCTCCATCGCAGTAGACGTGATTTATGTACGAAAGCACATTTTTCGAGCGACCGTCCGTAATTGTTGACATCGGTGTCAACAGTCGTATCTCTTAGCCTATTTACGTGTTTGCAAAAGCTTGTCGCGCGACATCTCGCGCGGTAGCGGCTTCTGCCCGTCCTTATTCAGGGATGACACGAGACTGTGCAGCGCAATTTCCAGCGCGCTGAAATAAACTCATCTCGACTGTACGGCGCTAGGGAAACGTGGATGCGGCTCGAAAGCGAGCGCTGATCCGCTTACTGACGTAAGAAGTGGCCATCGCGGATCCTCGTTACGTTCCGTCATCGAAGGTGAGAGGGTCATGACCGGGGTGGAGGGGAGGGAGGGGGGGAGGGGAGGAGGTGTGACGAAGCTTTTCCTGAATCTGACCGCACACCACCAGGTATCTTGTGTAACAGTATCTAAGCACCTGTTGCGATCCCGCGCTCGGAAGAGAGAGCTAGATTGCGCTTTCTGGCTTACCGTTCTGTCTTAGCCGTCTCCGGATGTATGCTTTGACGCGTATATATCCTTCTATGCATATTTAACGTCAAATACGGATGTGCAACTCTCGCTTTTGTGTACCGAGATTCACGCTTACGTAATACTAGCGTAGTTAGAAAATGTACATTGCCATAATGACTGAGCGAGAATATGAGAGCGTCGATAATTGTCAGTTTCTTCTCTGTATGGATTTAATGTGATAGACTTCAATGCGTGTGATAAGTGCGCTCGATATATTTAAATAATGTGTCCTCGCATACTTATCCCGGTATAATAGCGCGTGCGTGTAAGAATTTCTATAAATATATACACACGGGCAGATACACATAAGCGAGTATGACAGGGAATTTAAATCGCTCGCCACATCAATACTTCGATAATTGGTACGGTGAAAGAAACAATGCTGATGAGCATCGTTATTTAATCATTTAATCTGTGAAACGATTTTCCAAACAGCGTTTTCTTTTACACGAAGGAAATGTATTTATTAATTGAACATAAAAATATATTTTTAAAAAACTCGAGAAATTTACTATGAAATTTCTTGTTTTTTTTTTTCTTTTTTTTATTAGAATTGTTATTATAATATTACGGATTAGTATAACTTCGTAAAAGATTTTCCAAACAGCGTTTTCTTTTACACGAAGGAAATGTATTTATTAATTGAACATAAAAATATATTTTTAAAAAACTCGAGAAATTTACTATGAAATTTCTTGTTTTTTTTTTTCTTTTTTTTATTAGAATTGTTATTATAATATTACGGATTAGTATAACTTCGTAAAAGATCGCGCTCGTAAAATTTTTGAAAAAGAGAAGAGCGTGAGAAACGAGCAGCGGATAAATTCAAACGCGGTGAATTGGTGACGTTAAACGGTACTGAAGGAGATAGACGGTGGACACGCATAGATTTGACTGCGGTCGTGATGACGTTAAGAATAACGAACGAGGCCGAGGGCAAGAGCGAGGCTGCGACCCGACACCGAACTCGCAGCAGAGCTTTGTTACTATCATTATGCAGCGCACCTATACAGCGTGTTCGCTATAGTGTGTGTGTACGTAGAATCTTTCTCTCCCTCTTTCTCTCTTCCTGCACGGTCGTTCATGTTTCAGTGGTTCTCAAGAAATGGTATAATATCTTTTATCTCTGACGCTAACCATTGTGTGATTGCTCAATCTCAAATTATTTTTATGCTAGATATAAAAGAAGAAAAAAAATGAGGATTAATTGTAAAAATTGTGAAACACAATTTTTACACAAAAAAAAACACAAAAAAAAAATGAATCTAAATTTTATAGGCCTATTCTAAATCAATCTGTTATTTTTTCGTTTAAAACGCAAGTCGTTAATGATTTAATAAGGTAAAATGATTAAAGATGAAGATCATGTGGGACGACGTCATCAATTTGTCTTCCTTTTTTTTTGATTAAAAATTTAACGCGGTATGTAATAATTTGGGGAAGAAACATTTGGGGTTGGATTCCTGGAGAACCCCTGGTGCAGAGAGATCGGGCATGGCGCGCAGCAAACCTCTAACACTACCTTGCACCGATTCACGGCAATGCGGTACTCCTATCTATGTTTAATAGACTGCATAGGCGGCGGTTACTGCGTGTCTTTTGTAAACTTTAGGAGTTGCAAAGTGAGAAAAAAAGTGTTCGATAGCTTGCCAGAATATATTAGATTACAAAATTATTATATTTGCAACTTTTCGTTATTGAGTCAAGCCGAGCGAATGTAGTAGATATTTTTTTCGACGATGAAACATCGGTGTTTGTCAGAAAAATTATTGAGAAATTTCGGGATAAAATTATGAAGATATACTCTCGTCGGGGTTAAAATCAGAAAATCAGATACAAGCGGAGCTTCTACTTCATTCTTAATTCTCTCGAATCTCGAGATAATTAAGGGAATATAAAATTCTTGGAGATCAAAGAGATTCCCTTAGGTTTTAAATTTAATTAAGATCTCTTAATTTTTTTAGGAACTCTTTTATTACTCCACGTGTCCTTTGCTTCATAAATTTGATTCTATAGAGACTTACTAAATTTTTCCATTCGTAGATTTCTAACAAGTTCGAATCGAAACATTGTACTAAATGTGTATTTCTCGGATGGATGATTACTCAATTTCTTGCTTTTATTCGTGCAATGTTTTTGCACAATCTTTATTAAATATTTATGCATCATAAATTATTTACAATATTATTTATTTCAATGAAGATTTTACTTTAATTTTATTTAATTCTAAAGATTCATTTATTTGACTAGAGACTAAAATAATAGAGATTTTGAAATAATGGATCTGCTACGCGAGACAGATTGAAAAATATAATAGCACATATATACATATATATATATATATATATATATATATATATATATCATTTTATCTATTAGAATCATTTTTGTTATATATTTCAATGTCTCAATCATGTTTTAACTGCGCTTTCTAGAAAGCGCGAGGGACTCCAGCGCTATCGCTGCATTCATTGCATTTCGATACGCGATCACGTGTATAGGAATTCATTTTTTTCCCCTGTCACATGTTCTTTCTCGCTTTTTTTCTCGCTCGAGTTGTAACAATGTCATCGATATTTGCACGAGTATTTTTCTGCTCGATCGGCCGTCCGGAACGTAGATTTATCCACATAGGATATTTCGCGAGGGACTATAACTTTATTGATCCTGTCTACGTATGAAATAAAACGGTATATACTTATTGCGAGCACGGAACAGGCTGTCGTATTGTATTCCATTAAGTTATTCGCTAAACGTGAGTAGAGGGTAATGTAATGGGCCTATACGTTTTCACATACTTATATGTATACATATATATTAGATGTATGTACACGTACAACGTGGGTCTATTATTAGAATATTCTATACAATTGTAGTTTTTCTTTTGTTTTTTTTTTTTATAAAATACTGCGAACTATTTGAAACAACAATTTCAGTATTCCAAACATTTTTCTGCTGTCTTTAATTATCTACTCTTCTCTCTGTCTTCTTTGCCTGAGTAGGAAATACGTGCACGTTTTAAATATTAAGTATTACAAGTCTTCTCGGCACAGGTCAGGAATGCTTGGGACAAATTTCTCGACTGTTCCTTCCGTGTTCTCCTTGCATTCGTTCTTAATTTAAAGTTTTCGTGAACTTTTACGTTCCGCAGTTCATATAGTCAGCTTGTATATTATTTGTGGCGAATATATACAATAACTTCTTTTAATTTGAAAAATAAATTATAAAAGTCATGGCAATATGATAACAAATATTATATTAATCATATAAATTCTCTCTTAAAATTATATTTCTTAAAACAGCTATCTGAAATCAGCTGTCTGAAAAAGGAAAATTCAGATAGATATAAAGGATTTATGTTTCAACGAACTGAAGAATTTTCTTAGTTTTTATTGTAATAATTGATATGTGTTTTTCTTTTTATTAAAAATATTTTTATTTACTTTCCATTTATATATCGATGATGGTTAAATATTGTATAAAAGTATTTATTGTTTATCGTCAATGTAATTAAAACAGGTAAATAAAACTCGAAAAATCCTTCATATTTAAGTTATTTAATTATCCATATTTCTAAAGTTGAATTTTAAATAGTTTGAATACCAAGCATGCACATGTGATAAAAAATACAATATAATATAATATTTGAGGGAAAGCTATTTTTATTTTAATTTTGTCTACGTATTTTAATTTTGAAAGAATAAGCGAAAAATATTATTTCATATAAGAAAAACATATAAGAAAAAATATTACTTTGAGAATATTGAATATATCATCCACACATAGCTACGCACATACACAAATACATCAAGTTTTCACTAAAAAGAAATGGATCTATAAATGGAACAACTATCCTCTACAGTTTGCGAGTGTACATATAGGCGGATATCTATCTTTTCCTGTAATAAAGAGGAGGGTTCGAGATGTGTTTCAAGGATCGATAGACGTCCTTTTGGATGGCCTTTTTGGGAGAATTGCCAAATTATGACGCTCAGAAGAATTTCTAAAATCACGAAATACTTCATGAATTTTTTTCAAAATTGATATACATATACGAGATTTTTTTTTCGAAAATCGCAGAATAATTCTCGGCGTGAATTATTAAGTCACAAAAGTGACATTTCCGATTAGTTTATCCGCAAGTAAAAATGTTTAGTGACTCTGTAGTTCAATATTAATCTATCCTCGTTGAATTTGTAATTTTTGATGCGATATTTTTCGTAGATATCTCGTATGCATGTCTGTCTCGTCGAACGCATTAAAACAGCCTAATCCGTACCGAGCGGTGCGTTGCGTGATGCAGCTGCTCGTGAAACAACAAATGGTATACACATATGCGAAATATATACGCATACAACCACATGATAAATACGCGTATAACATCGTGGTGTAGAGTTTAGCGCATAGTGGACACTCAATAGCCTTTTATATTCTTTCCCGCGGCAAGTAGGCTGTGCACAAAGCGGTGTCGTGGCGAACTAATATTGACGCATTGTCACGGATCGTATAGCATAATCTACCTTGGTTTCAGCGGCCTGAGAATCCCAGCGTGTATAATCGAAGCTATTGTTTCCCTGTTAATAGTAGCAAAAAAAAAGTGGAGAGCAGCGAAAAAAAAATTATATAACAAATAATCAATAATGATTATTATATACAAAATAATATTATGATGTGAAGAATTTTTCACAGTTACAATATTTGGTAGAAAATGTTTAAATAATTTGTAAGAAATCTTTTGTAAGAAAATAATTTGAAAGAAATCTTTTAATATATAAAATTGTTTAATGACAAAGTGACAAATAATTATTGAAATGCTAACAATAAATTTAACGGAACACTAGATATTCTTTAGGACACGTGTCTTTTTTGTCGGCCCTCTTCTTGAATTTCGAAGATACTCGGAAGGGTTATCTCCTTGGCATGAGAAACTAAGGTTTTCGATTAACTCGCTGCCAGAGGCCCCGGCAACGGAAATCTCCGCTGACATTTCCGAATGCGGTCACTTAAGTTCCTCGGTCGCGAGACTTAAGAGATCGGAAAGGACTGGGCGAGGTTAATCCAATTACCCCTCTCGTCCATTCTTCGGTTCTCCATCCCCGCGAGCGTCAGGAAGCAGCTTGCCAAATCGGTCGACTCTGAAGAGACGCGAGTGTTATAACGTGCCACGTGTTGCTGCGCTCTCGCGTGTAATGTTCTTACGGATTTTCCCGGGCGATTACGCAGTTATGCACCATAGTCAAGAAAAATAAAAGCCGCATAGTTAATAGGTCTGCTGCGTGAATCGCCTAATTAATACCGAGTAGCGAGACTGCGCAGAAATAAATCGTAGACGTGAAGTCGTTAAATTTCTGCTGGGAGATTTAAACGAAATGACAATTTGTAATGCTTGAAATAATAAATATTGTATTTAATTTTTCAAGAGAGAAGGCAAAACGGGAATAGCACAGTATATCTTGTAAGCTAAAAAGAATGGACCTGATGTAACAGCAATCTTGCAATCTTCATCCATCACCTCGTATCTGTAATTAAAGTTAGAAGCTGAAACTCTAGGGCGAATATAGTTTTTATGCTGTAATAAATTTCTTGGCGATTTAACTTGTAGGTTGTTGATATAAAATTTTCGTTGCAATTAAGGATGTCATTAAGAAGAAACCGAATATGGAAAAAAAGGAAAAAAAAAGAACAGTTTGAGAAAACGTATTAATTGCTACTGAAATAGTAATGAAATTAATTACCATTTCTCTATTTGTAGGATACTTTTTATGTGGGAAATATCTATTTCACAGATTTTTTATTCGTATGTAATAGATTCTCTGTAATTTGATGAGCGAGGTCATCATATCTTGTTTCAAGCTTAAATATATTGGAGAATTATTGTTATTGTGAGAATTATTATATAATAACAACAACAATAACAATAATAATAATAATAATAATATAAATAGATTATATATATATAAAATAATTATATATATATATATATATATATATATATATATATATATATATAATTATTTTGGTATATATTTTAATTATTGAAATTCTCACTTCGGTTACATTAATATTTATAGAACACTTTTTTATTGTTAAATAAAGGATCTAAATGTTTAACGAGGGATATAACAAGACTTATTAAAGACAATGCGGAAGCAGAAAAATGTTTTATTAGTTTCTTTGTTTGTCTCGAAACGGTAATTGTCACCGGTAATTGTCATCTGTGCGTTTTATTATACGCTCGTTAACTCTTTCCGCCGGATAACCGTTGGAATGACTAAAAACATCGGTTTATATCCTCGTCGAAATTTTTAACTTTTGTCCAATTGGAGTCAAGCACCACGGTTTAGAAAGTGTTCAAAATTGAAACATTAGTAATATGTCAGAACTGGTCGATCCGTAATAAAATATAAAATGTGGAAAGTACACACGTACAAGTACACGCATATGCATATATGTATATGTATATTTATATATATTCTATGGCTAACACAATTCCAAATGGAAACGCTTCCGAGATTTGAGGATTATCTTCAATTTTTTAATAAAAACTATGTATATCATTTTATATATATATATATATTTTTTTTTTAATTTTTTATTTAAAAACATTGAGATAGAATCATAAAAATATCAATAATTTACGAAATATCTTACAATTTATTTTGACGAGTCGCGACATAAAATATGAAATACGATGTAAAGTATTCACTTTTTCACTAAAATATTTGCTACTTTTTTACAGTATAATGAGTAAAGAAATGATTGATGATTCTATCTTTGTACAAGTTGCGACATTGCACTTACAAAGTGCAAGGATAATTACATATCTTTTTTTAAAGGCAGTCATATATACACGAATATTCTTTATATTAATTAATTTATCTCGTTATTTTACATATAAAAAAAGTATTAAAGTAAATTCATTGGAGAGTAAATACAAGATGTTATAATATGTACATAATTATACACACGTACATATTTATGCAGAAATAAATAAAAATAAATTATTTTCTTTTAGTGGAAATTTTAGAATTAGCAGCGCAGTATATATTATTATAGCTTATAACATTTAAAATATGTAAAACATGTAAAAAGATACAATTTAACAGATATATTTAATTATATTAGAATGGGGAAACCTATTAACAACTTTACATTCAACACATTAAAATACATAAAAAATAATTATTATATATTTATATTTTAAAACGATTTTTTGTATATATGATGAAGCTCATCAACATTGGATGTAATGTGAACAGAGAGAGAGAGAGAGAGAGAGAGAGAGAGAGAGAGAGAGAGAGAGAGAGAGAGAGAGAGAGAAGGGAGGAAGGGAGGAAGAGAAGAGAGTAAGAAGTATGTGGAAAGAATCCTGAATATCTTCTTGTTAAACTAGATATAGGATCTTCACACACAGCGGACACAATTTGCTGCAGTGAAAAAGTTTTACCACTCGATGGTTGAAAAGAAAGTTTGTGAAAAGAAAGAAAGGAGCGACGCGAGAAAATGAAGGTAGCAATGAAAAAGTCATCTTGCGGTCTGAGTCATCTATGTTTGCCGTTTTATAAATCGATCGAATTTGGCAAATTTCCTTGCCACTCAATTGGCATCGTTTTAATCTACACGACGATTATTTCATCACTTCTCAATTGTGTTTTATCTGGCCAATGTTGGCATTCGCTACTTTTTTTCAACTATATAAATAAATCAAAGAAGTTAAACATTAGGATGAGTAGAATATTTATGAAATATATATAAAGTAATAAATATAAAATAGCAGCATGTGAGGAGAATTTATCTGATCGAGAGATAAAATTGCTATCCATTTTTTTTAATGCGAGCATTTGATATCGTATTCGTTGATCACTTATCGTATTTAATGAATCGCCGAATCGGAGCAACAGATTCTAACCACATGAAGTGCCATTGTCTGTATCTCTATCAGATGCCACTTGAAAATTATTGTACTTCGAATTGATTGCAATTATTGAAATTGCAAAAGTCCCGATGAATGGAAGAAATATTAGCTTAACGCAGAGTGAAGCAGTAAATGAAATAATATATTCTTTAAAAAATATTCTTGGATATTATAATCAGAAGAGGACTCTCTCAAAAAAGTATAATACATTTACGATAAAATGATATGTAATGTCATTGGACAACGAATGTGGTTATAATATAGATTCATCAAAAATTTTGTGGTTCTTTCCAAGCGAAAAGTTTGCGACGTTTCCGCATGCTGGTCGATACGCGATCGCGTGTACGAAATTTCCGAGATCGAGCTCGAATGATCGACACGGCATGCTCGCAATCAACGTGTCGTGATGATTTGCACGATACACGACATGATGCGATGATAACACTTCGATTCTTTTTAAAACGTATTTTTCCATCACATTACATATTTTTTATATGTTGTAAAAGTAATAATATTTAAGCTTTAAGCTATACTTTCGAAGAATCAATTTTGTCACAATTAATAAGTTTAGATATCAATATAAATTTATCGAAAACTTAAAAGATTTTTGAATTGTTTACGATTGTTTTTAGAAATACAAATTGTAAAGATAAATTATAGAGACGAATCATTATTTATTAGAAGAGTTAGTAAGTCGCGCTTAGATTGTCACTGAACTTTATAACGCCACTTGGGTATTATCATCTCATTGTCTCCATCATCGTCGACATCGTCTTCGCTATCATCATCATAAGTAGTCCCCGAGGGAAGTTTGCCTCTGATGTTAACTCAATTTCATCGTGCACGCCGCATGCAATGTACAGCTGCGCCGAGTCTGCTAATGGATAGCTATGGTCTGAGATCTACTAGTAATTTTCAAACAAACTGAGTACAGATGAATCAGATACACTCTTGAAAGCAACATCAATAGTGTTCTTAAGACATAATAATATTATCGTTTATCTCACGAGCAAACGGTTAGATACCGATTTATTGAATGATTAAATGACAGCAATAGCAATCTTTCTCTTTCTCTGTTATCAAGAGAGAATATTTACCTTTAACAATATTTATCGTGAAAATCGAGACGAGTTTTTTTGAAAACAAATCTCTCACATTTCACTTTTCATCTCATTCTCATTATTTAACGTCGATGTAGGTAAACGTTTAGCCATCCACAATTAATTAATTTGTTATTATTTGTGAGATGCCATGGAATATTTTATCCTTTTACGCAGGGCAAAGCTCGGCAATCGATATTCGGATATCGAAAAGATTACGTTCATTCATGATTTTCATTGTGAAACAATGTGGGTGCCAGCCGCGGTTCCACACGCGCACGCACACACACGGTGTAAAGCTGACACGCATATGCGTGCAGCGGCTCATCGCGAGAGGGTGTTAAAGGTTATTGCTCGCGAGTGGATGCAGGGTCGATCGCCTTTCGACATCGCAGATCTTTTCGATATAAATTCCTCGAAGTTGTATTAAAATGTTTGAAATCTTTAAGGGATGTACCAGGTGATCGATTATAAATCAATAAAATTTACTTTGCTTCGAATGAAAAATGAGAAACGATTTAAAATTATTAATTTATTCACAAATTGTTATACATTACTGTGGAGAATAAAAAAAAAAAAAAAATATCGATTGAAAATAAAATCAAATTTTATCAAAACTTTTTTACCGATGTTGATTGTGCTGAAAATTAAATGTAACGTTGGAAAAGTTTCGACATTCTGGACAAATATCGAAATTTTCGGTCTACCAATAGAACCATTGATCGCGAAGGGTGCACGTGTTGCACCCTTGCTGCGAGATGGGTGGAGCCATCTACGCGTTTCTGCACGAAACAAACAATTCTTTATACTTGATAAATTATATATATATATATATATATATACATATATATATAAATTATTTATCTTTTGCTAATCTACGTTATCTATGCTTATTGATACGCATATTTAAATTTATAACGTTGCTAACAACTATTATATAAATACATTTAAACTATTATATATATATATATATATATATATATATATATAATACAATAATATATATATATATATATATATATATTTATATTTATATTTATATTTATATTTACAACAATATATATACAATACAACTATTATATAAATATAAATATAAATATATATATATATATAATAGTTTAAATATTATAATTTATTATATATATATATATATATATATATATATATAAATACATTTAAACTATTATATAAATACATTAAAAAGGAATTTTCTTCCGAATATCGTTAGCTGAAATATGGTAGAATATATTTGAAAGTTAATTGCAGGATTCATCGCAACGATGACATTCGTAAAACGCGCTATGGCAACAAAACTGGTAATTAATCATGCACCGTTTCGACGCATTATTGTCGATTTAGTCGAAAACCAAGTTGTTCGGAGAAGACGAGACCAAAATAGCTTCGTCCTTTACAATCGCTTCACGACGATTCTCAACCCTCTATCTTTTCTCGTTAAGCACCGGTATTCGCACAAGTTTCCAAACGAGCAGGATCATCGATCTTTCCCAGCTTGCACGCTATTATCCTCGCGAACTTTGCGGTTGTAATTCTGTGGGATAGGTCTCGGATGCTCCGATCTATAGGGCGATAATAATTCATTCTGCCCACTTTTTCTTTTGACCTTCTTGTGAGGTATTTGCCGATTTTGTGCGATTATTAAAACGACGGCGAGATTAACGAAGTATGTGTCAAATAAACCGATCAGGACTTTGCGCAAAAACCCTCGACTTTATTCTTTTATTAAAAAGTGATAGCATCTTGCGCTAAAGAAAGATATTAAACCTTGTAATCATCTAAGCATAAATTAAAAAGGAAAAATTAAAATTATGTTTTTTTTTTTCACATGTGTGAAATACTAAATAGACATTTATAACTTATAAATCCTTGAAATGAATAAATCCTGTAAATGCTTTTTATTTATGTATGCAATAATTATTATGTTTGAAAAACAAAATAATTATTATATAAAAATGATTAATTTCTAATTACATAAAATGGTTAATTTTAAAAATAATTGTGCTGTTGTAGACACATGATGTGTGTATGTCATCTCTCAAACACGACCGCTTCAATTGTCTCGATTTGAATGCATGTCACACGGTGATAGGGTTGAATTACCAATGTTGGGTTCGCTTTCGGTGCGCTTTATTACGACGGCCGACAGATGGCTGGCCGCAGTAGCTCGTTGGCAATATGCACGTGCATCTGCACACCCCTCATCGACTCCCACTCCTCGTCCACTCAACCCCCGAATCCCACCAGCCGCGTCGGTGACGTCAAGACGCATTGCGACATATCGCGCTACCCCGCTTCGCATCCCCTTTCCTCCCTATCCACATTGATGGCGCGCTTTTTAGCTTGTGTGCTTGAATCTGTTTTCGCATCTGCTTGGAAGATCATGCGATGAATGAGCACGACTGTATATACTAACTGTCTTAGTGGCAACTTTAGGGGCGGGGGGGAGGTTGATTCTTTAATGTATGCCAAATCACTTTTTAATGAAGAAAAAGTTTTTCTTTTGTTTATTGAAAGATACTAACGAAGATATATATATATATATATATATATATATATATATATTTATTTATTTATTTATTTATTTACTTCTTTCAAGCAAATATTATTTTTTTTCGACATTTTTTCGCATCATCGGAAATACAAATGAGATGCTCCAGCAAGTCGATAAATTTTATATATACACTATATATATAAAATTTTGAGTGTTTTCCATAACGGTAAAAAAATATGAAGAAAATCCGACATATGATTAAATATAAATATAAATACATAAAATATATAAGAAAAGATATAAATTTTTTGAAGCTAATGTACCTTTATTTCTTTGTTACAGGTAAGTGAAGCTACTAAATTTTATTCGTACATCAAAACATGGGTGAGTCCGTATATTTCTTTAGCTCTGGTAATATAAATTTCTTCCATAATTCTTATATAATTTTGCCAAACAACCTGAGAAGAAATTTTTCATCGATCAACGATATTTATATGTTTAATCTGTTTTATGTAAATACAAACTATAATTTGACCAAAAAGGGTCGTTTATAAAAATTTGAGAGGAAGCGTTAAAACTTTGATCTAGAAGGAGTCGCGTTAAATTAAATATAATAAATACAATAGAAAGTATCGGCAGTATCGCGCAGGAGGTAGAAGGCTTTGCACTGCGATCGATCGCGCGCTGACTGCATCCGCCTAACGTCATCATCGCGCGCACGTGACCAAATTCTGAGTTTTCTGCTCCTGGTGGAAATTGCGGCGGCAATTTCATATTTACGCGTGCGTACGCCGCTCATGCTTTCCGTTACAGTCTGCATTGCGCCAGTGCGTAAAGTGAAACGATCTCGATTATCATGAATCTTTCAGCCTCTACGGATTGAACGAGCCGATTGTTTAATCCTGTTAAATTAACGATTTAATAAGAGATTTGTCGTTAAAGTTTAATTTTCGAATAAATTATAATATATCTGCTGAACATAGATGTAGATATATTTTTATATCTCTATTTATATTCTACACTTTCAATATGAATTAAGGTCAATTTATGTTCGATAATACACAAGAGATGGAGTGAAAAAATCACAAAGTTATACAGATCAGAATGTTTGAAAGTTAACTCGAAGGAGCTGTATTTATGCTTCAATTATTTATACTTCAATCTGGAATTCATGTTGAAAATAAGTATTCTTAGAAGCCGTATATATACGCGCAATTAATCCTCCAATTATTTACGCCAAGAGGAAACAAGATATAAAATAATTCGCGCGCGAATTACTTTCGGTATACACACTTTATTACTTATGAATGAGACATGAAAATTTTGCAGACATATTGCGGAAAAGCATTTTGTTCGTAATATTTTATAGACGTTCGCGAAAGCTGCAAATAGATACATAAGTTTTACGACATGGCGTCGTAAGAAGTCGGGATATTTATAGCGAAAAGATGATGTCGCACGAATACTTTCTTAACCTACTGCAATTCCTGGCGAATAGCCCCGACGTTGTGTGTTTAGCCGTTCCCAGACAAGACATTACCTTCGTTTCCAAAATACACTAACTGTCATTCCGCCCACCATAACACGAGGCGTATTCTAAGGAATTAAATATACTGATTCACAAATATTTGCCTATGGAGCAATCAGACGTTTAGGTTTTCAGGATCAATTTTACGTGTTTACATATATAATTATGTTTAAAATTTTTTGGCGCTTTGTCAATCGAATCGAGATATTTTCTCGTGAATGCATTAATAGATATTGCAAATGAGGAAAGAGAAAATTAAAAGAAATTCAATAACGCACTATTAATCTCACTTGGCCAAAATCAAGGCATCACACAAGCGATCGCGTGTACATATGTAACTTTATTTATAAAATTGATAATTTAGTAAAAGTTGCGATATCATAGCGATTACTGTGCGACATTTTTGGAGAGAAGGCCAATATTTCTAGAGTGGCCAATAATTAAGCATTCCAGCTCGTCTCGGCACGATGTAATATCGAGTTTCCAGCATCCCGTCCTTCGCAATAGATCACCTCCGTTGTAAATCAAATTAATTAAACTTCATCGTGATCTGATGTGCGAAGGTGCTACGGTTGATTCCTGCAATTTGAAATATCCCGTTTGGCCGCGTAGTCCAGTGTCACTCGAAGTAAATTAAGGGCAGAGGATATAGATAGAAATAGACATAGACGCGGGTGGGGAAAACGAGAGCAAGATATGAATGACAAATTGCGAATTTCAAATAAATTAACTGAAGTCTGAATCGCGCATAATTGATTGAACATCTTAAGAAAGGATACAGCTGATATGCACATCCTTCTACTTAGGCTGTTTAGGCTTTATGTTTTATAATTGAAGTATCACTTCTGCAAATTTTAACGGATTTGAAACAATCATTATGTTTAATTAGTTAAAATCTTTTTTCTTCGAATAATTAATTCTTGTTATATTAATAATTATCAGCTATCGATAGGCAATACACATCCAGTTTTAACTCTGGCGTGTCGGCGATTCGGAAACGTACTAAACCTCGCGGTGTATTTTTAACATTGGGATGCTCGTCTGTGAAAGTGTCTCCACTAGTAGACCGCTTTTTGGAGAGCATAATCGCGTTTAGTATTGTCGCTCGATCTACATACGTGACAAGACTCGATTAAAATACGTTTTACGTGAAAAAAAAATCTATCTACGCTGCTGATGTGATCCACTCGATAATGAATGTTCAATGTGTGTTTTTTTTTAGAATAAGTTTGTGAAATCTATGTTATGATTTGTGAGAGTTTGACAATTGCTGTGCGTGTGTGGAATGAAAAGTTTCGATTTTCGATCAATCGATGTAATCAATTGACGATGCAGTTTCGATCTGTATGATATCTTCTAATGTTGTAATTTTTTCAATTTATATATGTGTCTTGCGGTGGCTGATGATGAAGGTTTAATGTGCTTGACAATTCACGTTAAGAATTGATGATTTGTCATAAGGATTTCATATAATACGGAGTTAATGATTAGGGATCCACACGATGCACGCCGGTATCAGGAGCACGTTTCTCGGGATGAGGATATTTCCGCGTCGGAGACGGAAATCACCCGAGCATGGGAGAAGGTAATGATTGCCTGACGCGAATACTAATTATCTGCTCGGGTTGTAGAATACTCGCTTCCACTCAATTGACAAGTTCAATCGTATTCTGGAGGAGAAACTTGGTTGACAAATGAACAATCAATATTGCTCGTTAATTACTATTCGCGTGCAACACAATTTGATATATATATATTTGATTTTGTAATTGATAATAAAAACATCATAGATGTTTGTGCGTGCGTGCATGCTTCCTATAAATTAAATGAAAACGTAAAATTTTGTATGGAAGGATCGATTCTGAATACGATGTTGTTATGAGACCAATTGGCGAGTATAGCGTGATGAAATAAAAAAATAGACATTCAATATTACTGAACTGATGAATAATTCGCGAAAAGTATATTTTTTATTATCCGCTAAAGCTTCTTTGCAAAGAGATTGAAGATTTAATCTACTGTGTTCAATACCGATTAACTTTTTTTTTCTAATAAATTTTAATATGCATTAAATATTGAATACACAATTAAATAGCTGATAGCACAAGTTGGACTACGCTATAATCATACATGCAATAAACTCGCTTCTGACAAACTCATGCCATCTGACGCAAGCTCGTGGAAGTCGATAAGTAAGCAGTTGGAAACTTTGTTTTTCGAGATAGTACCGAAATTTTAAAACTTTTTTAATATTAGTTATATTTATTTTACATTAATTCTGATAGTGCATTTTAGGATTTTATAGACTCTAATAACGATAAATGGAATTGATATATTTACAGATAATTTTGGGAATAATAGACGCGAGTAGGAGCGGGAAGAAGAACCAATATATATGCGTTACACGATACTATATATACTCTGAGCGAATTAAAGATATTGATTTCTTTTTAAATATATACAGTTTTTGGTTTTTCTTTACCATGCATCCGCTTTTATGTTGCATGCAAAAGGACACTTCTTTATTAAAGTTTTATTACCATGTCCTTGCACGACAATTATTACGGGAATTATTAAGTACAATCTTATTTCTGGGAATTTTTTCTGTCGACAATTTCTCTCTCTCTCTCTCTATTGATATTATTCTATTGACGTGTCTATTTAAACACCGCAAATAAATGGTGTTAAATTAGAAAGGCTTTATTTATAGACGAAGGTGTATTTGTGCACGTTAGACATCGCGTCGAAATAGATAAGCAAAGTATACTTAGATAGGTCATGGCGTGTATTCATTCAACGCAATTTTTGATAAGTCGATAATAATTCGGCAAATTATCTATCGGTTGATGATTAATTTATGTACTTAATTCTTTAGGTATTTCTTTGTTAATCATATTAATAATAATAAAAAAATATTATACAATTTTTTTTAAGCAGTAAAGAGCTTAATGATTATATTGTATGGCAGGGAGATAAATAAATGACGCGGAAGTAAGATTTCGCATAATAGATTTTGATTTCAATTTCGATTTCCAGTCGAAATACGTCAATATTTTATATTATTAAGCAGTTCATATTTTTTTTTAAGTTGATTCTTAATTCATTTGCAATCAATAATATCGCATGTATATTGAACGGGAACTTTAACAAAAGTTACCTTGAGAAAAGGGGGGCAACTGAACCCAACAATATTGACCGAAGTCGTATATTGCCTGCAGATAATCGAGATGCTTTTTCCAGCTCTTGTCCATCTTCTCTCAACGTTTGTTCACTTGTTTCGTATACTTTGTTGCAATCTATATTTCTATTTGAAAAATCTATAATTTTTATATCTACGACTATATCGAATTAAAAAACGATAGAAATAGAGAAAGTGAAAATAAGAAACGGAGATTGTTAGGAAAGTGAACTCCGCTACTGATGAAACTCATTATCAATATTCAATCTCGTATATGTCGTGCATATTTTTTTAATTATCATATATAGACTTCATATAACGTTTTATGCATACAAATCTGATGGCATCAATATATCTCGTGCGCGTCACCTGCGTCACTATCGATGCATGTCGTGCATATCCGACAACCGTAGTGGAATACTAGGACAGGACGGATCTAGGGTCGCCGACTCGGCCGCGAAGCGCGTGCGAGTCGCGGTGTACCGCGGAGCGCTGTCCTACAAACGGTCAACCCTCCAAGAGGTTTCCCAAGTTTTTTCTCATACACACCGATAATGGCTCATAATGCGCCAATCAGTCGAGCATACTCCCCTCCTTCTCTCCCTACCTCTCTTACTCCCTTCGCGAGTAGATATCCAAACGTACTCTCAGTAATCATTGTCATAGATTTAAAATATCGTCACCCTCTTCGTATATTTGACTACACGAAGTACTTGTGTGTAAAAATGCGGCGATCTAGAGATCTTGAGAATCAATAAGACACTATGATATTCAATGTAATAATAAAATTTGTTCTCCCTTTTTCTCTCTCTTTTTACTTCTTTTAAATACTCTGAGACTACTTTTAATATTGAATAAAATTCGAAAACAATGTAAAAGAATCTAAATAAGAGAAAGATTGTTTATTCATTAAATATACTTCATTTAATATGTAATGAAGAAAAGCTTTGACTTTTCTGAGAATTTTTCTATCGACTTTATACTTAACCGACTCGATTACTATATGACACATGGAATCATCATAAATCGAAGGCGAATGCATTATCTCATCGGTGGTACCGGCGCGTTCCACTTCCTAAAATCGAATCTACGTCAACGTTGACGAGAGTCGTTTATGATACGACACGACATCGGCACGACACGGATATACACGCGAGACCGCGGCAGCGAGTCAGAAAGAAAGGAAGCGAACGTGGCCGACCGGCTGACCAACCACAGATACGCCTTCGGGTGGTTGCCATAAGTCGTGCAGGTCATGCACGACAGGTCAGGAGAGAGAACTCAGTTATACCGACGCCGTGCTACCATTAACGTCAGTGATTGGTCGAGTCTGTGAAAACTCCGTTTCGAGAATATCAAATCCGATTGCTCGCCGCGTAAATATAACGTGCGCGCAAAGCTGACCTAGACGAAGGGCCGGAAATTCGTGGAAAAGCTCCGTGGATAATCTTCTGATAGCATCTTCGGATAGCTTTTTTCGTCACGTGACAACGGGTGGGTGGATAAAATGATCGGTATAAGAATAAAAAGCCGCTTGAAATAAATCTTTGGTACGAATGGTCGATTTGATTGCTTGATGTCTGTATACGTGATGATTGTCCTCAGATGATATAAAGGAATACATGTGATGTAGAAGGGAGCGAAGATCTATGAGAAAAGAATAAAATGAAAATTTATTTTCACGAAATTATATAAAGAGGATTATCGTATGAATACTTGGTCAAAGTTTGGTTATTTTTAGGCAACAAAAAAGCATGTGAGCAATAATAGAATACATGACGAAATTTACTCTTATCATAAAGGAATTCACTTCCCACTCCGTTGAGCAGCTTAATAGTACTTCGAAGCTTTTAAGAGACTCTTCTGATTGATTATTTGCTTCTGTTTGAGGTTGAGATAATCTGGCTTGTCGGAACACATCAAAGAGTCCTTATGAAGCTCATCTCTTTCATCGCTTTGAGTACTCTCTAAACAAAAGTATTTTCTTCTTTCGTCGATCATTTATATATATCCTGAGTAAGAACAGTTATTAATTTTCAAACAAATCACAAATCCGCGGGAAATTTAGTAATGTAAAATCGCAAAGTTGATATCGAATCGTCCTAGTTGTGGAGAGTTAATTGTGGAGTGTTAGTGTGTGTTATCTTTTTAAAGTTTTTCACCGAACAAAGCTTGACTCGCGAGTTCCACTTACAGAATAAGTTAACGCGAATGACTTTATAGTACTGAGAACTATACCCTTATATTTTTTAAGAGCAATAGCAAAATTCTTATTAAAGAATTTAAAGTTTATCTTTGCTTTGCAAATCATACAAACACGCGCGTGTATATATATATATATATATATATATATATATATATATATATCGCATTATACATGTGTTTTCGAAATGTGATCTATGAGAGTAATTATGTTGGTTAAAACTTAAAAGATTTTACATAAATATTACACATGTGTTTTAGTTATGATTTTAATTAGGTTTCATCTTAATTAAGTTATCATTTCAGTTGTATGTAGACTATACTCATACAACATCTTTTTTATCATCATATAGTTAATTCTAGCCAATTGCTAACCAGCTTCCAAAATTATCAAGATTTTATACATTTTCAGAGAATCTTATATTAAGTTATTTTTATTTAGCTTGTTTTTGTTTCACGAAATGAATTATTATGTTACTGAATTATTATAATATGCATTTTTTATCAACTGCAAGAATGTATATAATAAAATTGTATATAATAATAATTGCGTTACGGTTTTCCTTCAAAGCAATTTTGCTTTATTCTTGAAATTTTTTATGCGGGACGACAACGCGCATGATTATATAGAATGTGTCGCGTTCGAATCGGGGTTAGCGTGCCAAGTGAGTCTCGTTTTCTGGTATTGACCAGGTAGTCATGGCGCCTTACGGCGCCTCGTTACACCGCCATCTTGCAACTGTCAACTGAAGCGTTCCGGCATGATTCTCTTTCTCGCAATAAATTAGAATACTAGAGAAATTTATATTAGTAAATGAAAGAAAGTGATCTTTTGTTTTACAACTTTCATCACATGGCTGAACAGGAATGAATGTATATTTCTGTATGAATGCTGACAGGCTTTCATGTGCAGCGCAATGGAAATTTGAAAGATATAACGATCCTTCAATGGGATACACAAAGGTCTAGTGCAATTCTGTAGATTAATCGTGTTTATCTTCTGCGTAATCGAATGCAGTGATTGTGGGTGAACTTGGGCCGAATAAATTGGCCGACTGCCAACTTGATTTGATTAGTAGCAAGCTAACAATACGTAACCACGTGTTTTACTCGCGTCGTCGCAAACCTGCCAGCCATTGGCTTTCTTTCATTCTGTCGGAAGCTTTTTCTTTCACTTTTGGGGGGGATTTATTCCACAATTAAACATTCCATTTCATGCTGTGCAAATTCGGCTAGTGTTGTGCTGCCATCCAACGATTCGCACTTGGACTAGAATATTTTGGAATTGATGAGTAATAATTGATCATTATCAATCGGCATCAACGCAACTACAATAAATAATTATCTTATAAAATTTTAAATATCAAATATTATTATTGATACATTATTTTTTTAGTTATGTTTTTACTTTTACTTATCCTTTTATTCTATGAGAGAGAGAGAAAGGAAGAGATTTTTAAAATTTTTCACATATTTATAACTGTTGTTTAACAAGATTTGAGGATATTGATCAGACATTCAAAATTATTTCCTCCGATGCTAAAAAGAAAACTTTTGCATAATTTAATTTCAATATCTTTTTTATTAGAACAAGAAGATATATAAATAGAAAATTGATAAAAAGATACCTTATAATTTCTTTTAAATTTTCAAGAGGGATCATCTTTTTACCGGTATTTCGGTAATTATAAATTTAGATTAATCAGAATTTAATGCAATAAAATGCTTGAGTTAGTACTTGGCACAAAATGATTCCAAATTTCAAGGTGTTGAAATTTCAATTTTGTTGAGATGATTATTTATATCACCTATTTATATCGCTCATTGTCAGCTGCAATAAGTTAGTATTATCTGAATGAGGAAAAAATATCAGAAAAAAATGAGAAAGAAAGATAATAAATTGTTTACGAATCCAACGCGTGCGTGGCTACGCAAAGGTTAATTATCAAGATTGGCATGTCGGTCTACTCGCGTACCTTCTACTAATCGAGGTTATCCCACTGCCCCTGTTTCACTCTGAATATTTAACCCCCGCGCGACTCTCCTTGACCACCCATACTCGACACTTTGCTGGCGTCTCGTGGTCTGCGGTGCTGCCACCAATAGCTTCCCTCGAAAATCAGAAACATGGCGTGGGCGGAAAGGGGGTAGTGGAACGTTAGAAGCGAGGGCAGCGTGTTCACGCGAAAAAATTATATCAATCGTGGCATCCGGATATTTTCCACGTCACTAATTTTTCCCTGCTAATCTTTACTCGCATTATGAATTTCCCACTTACGTAATTCACAGTTATTCACTGGATTATGGCAACGATGGACTTATTCACCAACGACTGAGTGTGTTTCCATTTGCACAATATGTGAAGTCATGACTTGGTGTTAACAGAATTTCCTTCCATTCAATTAACTCTAGTGATATCCCTTGTGCGACAATCTCGATTCGCTTCTCACATCAGTCAGCCTGCACCCCTTTCACTCGATGTGTGCCGTAAGCGCATCGTCACCACCCAACCCTTTCCCAATTTCCGTACCTCGTTGCATCGCACATTGTATAAGTAGCGCAGTGCTGCCATCGCACGGGGCAATACAGGGCGTATCACCAGAACGGTGGGACGTGGAGGGTGTTACGTCGCATCTTCTCGAGTGAGTCGGCACGATTGCGGGACAGAAGTAGGATCGCGTCTCAGCATCAGTGCACGTTGTCGTGCGTGTCGTCTCCCCTTCTGTCACGAGGGCCACTTTTGTCTCCTCTGGTGCTCCCCTTCCCTGATTCTTGTTCTCAGGCGCGTGGCTCAACCCCTTTCGGAAATTGGATGAGTGGCTTGTGCGAGATAGGGTAGAAAGAATAGACAATTGGTCAGTAGTGGCGCGTGCATGAGGCCGGACAAGCCGGCGTGCCGGGTTCCGTCCCGGCTACGCGGCGATAAGTTCTCGGGCCCTTCGTCGCAGTCATTTTCGCCGCGTTCGCAGAGCGTGTCGCGAATCAGTGATCGTAAAGCCGAGAGGAAGAAAAGCTGTCAGTCGGCGTTAACTGAAGGCGAGCGAAAGGTGCGCGGAATCGTTGGTAGGGGCAGCCACGGAGATCGGAGAAGTGGAGTCATCGCGGGTGGCGATCATCGCGGGTTTGAATGGGTGGGCCGGGCGCCGGTAGGGTTACCAGGCACGAGCTGAACGCGGTGCCCCAGAGCCACGTCGGTCACGGGGAACGTGCCCTTGGCGAGCCACCAGCACCAGGCTGCCGCTGTCACCCTCCGCAGCGATTGTCATCCGGCAGCGCCGTCCGTTCCTTCGCCCAACTGCCACCCTCGCCACCGCCACTTACCTCTTTACATATCGGCAACAACAACGGCACCGTGTGCGCCGTTATCAGCGCCAACAACAACATTACCACTACCACCGCAAATTCAAGTGATAGCAAAGCTAAGAAGGCGGCCGCCATGTCTTCACCGCCGAAACATCGTAGGGGCTTCGACCCCAACGACCCAGCGGAATATCACCGCTATCGTCGCGTTAAGACGAAGCAGCGGTGAGTGCATTCACCTGTGATATCGATTGTTTTCTCTCTCGATCCACTGGAAGGCTGACATTGACAATCGGCTGATTATATCATGCCTAATCCATTTTCCTCTCATATTCTTTGTCGTTATGTACATTTCCCTATCTTATCACTTTTCGGACGCGGGTGAAGATTGTCAGTTTTAGTTTTTACTCCTTTCTTTTGATATTTATGTTTTGATAAATGCATATTAATAAATGTCAATTTTTGAGAAAAAAACTTTATTTTTAGAATGAACAAATCTATGACAAATTTATATCTTCTTTAACAGTATTAGCTATTGTATTTAACGTCAAATTGTATCAACATATAATTCCTTTTACGAATGTTAGCTGCTATTAAAGTTTATCTTCAGTTTGGATATATAACTTATATAGCTGTTAATTAAAAATAATTGTAAATAACATGTGAGATTGGATTCCACTTACGAACAATCCACAAATGGCCGATTCGATCGGGAAACAACATATTGGCATTGAACGGTCGAGTCGATGTCCTTTCCTTTTTCGCGCGATCCATCGAGTACTCGTTGCTAGACAGCTAGTCGAAGTGTGGTATTTCCATACTGTTATAACACAGGGAAAAATCCGATGATGCGCATCTATTGTGATTCACGTGCTTTTCGATTCAATATCTTTTATCGATCGATATCTACATGTAGTACATCTGCACTACTGTATTCTTGTCTTTTTTTCTTTTATTTAAGATTCGCTCAGCAAAATTAATCCTAACAAGTTCTTCGGTGGAAAATTAGGAGAACACGATAGATCGCAATGAAGCATGATTAACTAAATATAAATTTCTCAATTATTTCTCCCTCCATCTCTCATTTCGTTTTCTCATCGCCCTTGTCACGCAGCTTCCATTGATGCCAAATGCACAATGTTCACAGAGGCTTTGTATGTCCCACATCGTGTGACCTTCGGCGTTGGACACAGACCTCCCTGAGATCCCCCGACACATCCACCAGCACAAGGCATTATAAAACACACACAAGCTTGCGATGTTCGATGTTGGACCGCTTACTGATTGTACCCCCGCCGCTAAAAAAGATATAATGCGACGAAAGTACGATCGTTGTGATAATAAAAAATTTATATATTATTACCTGAGAATATATAAATCCAGCGTCCTTCCTGATAGTACCTTGTAATATTAGCATGATAATGTCAAATTAAGGAGCGATATATAATTTATCAATTCAATATATAAAATATAGAAATGAATATATAAAATATGTGTGTGAACCAATGTATATATATGTATATATATATATGTATATATATATATATATATATATATATATATTATTATTATTATTATTATTATTATTATTATTATTATTATTATTAAAGCGACATACAAGAAAGAAAAAAGGTAATAGATATCATATATATATATATATATATATATATATATATATATAAAATATAAGACATATATAAAATAATGAAAATTCATAGAGCTATAAGAAAACGCTGGGTATTTCTGATTTATATTGTTTTTTTTTATTCGCACGTTATTCTTGCGGTTAAAACTGGGAAAAATAAGGCGTATAAACTATTCACATGAAATAGCAAAATGATATGAAATTATACGGCGATGAATTTTAAAATCGTTCTTCCTGATCTGAGCTTGGAATGCGCTGTCATGGAATGAAATGGGGAAGCTTGCACCTTGGGCGAAAAAGGCTTTCACGCACTGCCGAGTTATCGATGTTTGGTGCGGTGCTGCGTATTATGCGCAGCGAACGACCTATGGAATGCTTTGCTCAATGTCTGTATCGATTCCGAAAGAGATTGGCTTCTGCTTAGAAGATTTACAAGGGAGAATAACGGAAAGTAAAATGAGTGCCACCGACTCTTATCGCGGTCTTTCCCTTTCCCCTGTTTTTTATTGCTCGTTTGCGGAAGCAACCTTGATTCTTTTTATTTGAAACACCGATGATTAATTAATTTATTAATTGAAGAACCAAGTGTATATAATGGAGCAATACGATATTTTTTACAAAATATCATACTTTTGTCGTCTTGGCTAATTAAGATTCGAACTAAGATATATATTATAAAAGGGAGAGACAGTTTATATGTCTCTTTGTACGGACTTGCTCCTTCAATAATTTTGATTTTGTCAATTTGAAAGCGTCAGTGGTGCATCATTCGTTTCATACGTTTGCACTGCGTCAAATGCATGATTCCATCGAAGGTTTGCACGTGAAATGTGACAGGATGATGTTGAGACAAATATATTGTAACTCGTTATTTGCACAAATGTGCCGATTGTTTTAAAATTAGATGTTAAGATGCGCTGTCAAAGTTTTAATACAACATTGAAAATATAACTGATACGTGAAAGACTGATATACGAAAATATATTATGTCTTTATTATTTGGATGTCTCTATTATTATTATTATATCTCTATTATTTTGGTGCGATTTGTCATATTGACTTAATCCGTAAGAAATCTTGTGTTGATTAGCAAATATTGCCTTACGTCAGAATATAACAGTCTTTGAATCTATAGATCAATTGTAAAGAACAAGTTATTTTCTGCGTACACAATGCATTCGTTTATTCATCATATAATAAAGAGGGCTCTCATGTAAAGAAGAGTACTATCCGATTGTGCAGAATCGATCAAGCATTCTTAACCAACTAGACTTGGATAATTAGATCCCTAGACCGATCGATAAATATGAATGAAAGATTGTTGCTAGACAAAACATTCTGTCGAGTTTTACTACGTTATTCATGATTTCAAAATACATTTTTTTTTTGAAAAATTTACAAAGCAAAACTTTATTTTGTACGGATTCATTATATTATTATCTCTTTATATGTACATACTTTTTTATATAGATATGCTATAAGTGGCAATTGTGAAACGAGAAAATATACTTATGTATAAATTATTGCTAATGTCATAAGAAAAATACAATATATATATATATATATATATATATATATATATATATATATATATATTATTTTTCTTATAACACTAGCAATATTTTATATATTTTCTCGTTTCATAATTGCATCAGCAAGAAGAGCTAACAAAATTGTGTATTACAATAGAAGACAAAACCTATAACTTATACTTTGTAACTTTACAAAAAAAATTGTGCAACGAAAGCAAATAAGTTTGCCAATATACACGTATCCGATTGCATTATTCTGAAGCCGCGTGAGTTTTACCAACGTTGTTCTTCCCAAGATTGTTATACTTTGCAAGTTATTGAAGTTTATGTACAAGAGATCTGAGATCAATGTGGGGATAAAGTCTAATCCGATACTTGATGTTTGAATCTAGTACGCGATGATATTTAAGAATATTTATTTTACTTTTTTTTCATACGCAATCAAATTTTTAGATTTCAATAACATTATTTTATTCGAATTACGTGGATAAAGATCTAACTTTTTTCACATGCTTTATTTATCCATTTACTTTATGCTTAATTTTTCAAGATCATCTTTGTTGCATCTCTCCCTCTCTCCATCCTCTCTTGTGATTATTCCGCCAAACAAATTTTATTTCTCGTCTCTTTTAATTGCATTTTACAATTGATTATATTCTATTTTTTCTCTTTTTATATTATTCTGTTTTTTTTTGTGGTGATCCTCGCTTAACTTGTGACATCGAAAACGTTAATAAATGTTATAAATCACGGGAGTCTCGCGACTTGAATTTCCGACGAGAAAAATATGATTACATTTTTTTTTCGCAATATGTTATATCGTTTCTAATTTTATTTCTAGTAATTCTTTTTATTATTAAGATTATTTTTTTTAATGTATATTTTTTGTATTAATTTCTTCCATTAGTTATTTATGTAATTAATTTTATTATGTAAGTAATCTGTATATATATATATATATATATATATATATATATATATATATATGTGAAAATATCTTTTTTATTGTAATTTTAAGTGCCATAAGAGTGATTTATTATATATTTTATGAGAAAATTATATATTTTATAACATAATATTATGATATAATAATTCGCAAATATGTCAATATTTATACTATTGGAACAATATCGCCAATTATTTGAAGCTTATGTAATACGAGATTTTGTATATTTAATGCAAAAATTCTGATATTTTAAATGATCTTCTAATCTAAATGGTATTCCGAATGGCAGCATCCATAATTGCTAAATGAGCTTCTATAGTACAGTATATATATATATATATATATATTATATAAGGATTGTTACATTGTTAATTATTTGTTGAATATCTCGCTATGTTGTATAAGTTACATGTTTGTATAAGTTATGTTAATAGTTTACATAATTAATTATAACAACATTGTCGTGCCAGCATTTTTATATATAGTTGATATATAATCAGCATTATATATCAAAATGCTAGTACAAATACCGTTATTAGAAATAATTAATTACGAAAGCTATTAACATAACTTGTATAAACAAGTATAACAAGAGCAAATCATTGACACGTAACAATACCTCCTATTCCTATCGCTAATATCACAATCAGATTGTAAAATGTAGGGATCAATACTAAAGATATATTTTTTGACAAACTTAAAACTTAAAATCGACTCTTTTTGGGACAGTTTTAATAAAGGGTCTGGTTACGGATTAAAGGTTTTAATCATTATTGTAAATATTTCGTAATGCGAAATTTTGGTGTTTGCGCGAAGTGATTCGAGCTATCGTATTTGAAGGGTGACTTTAAGTATGATACGTGTTCCATATATCTATGAACATATATTTACGTATACAACCTACATCTCATCGCGTCCCTGAACGATTTGGAAACCCTTTAAACGCTTCTGCTTTATAAACTATACTGATGTACTGAAAAAGACGTACAGGGCCGACAAAGCAATAGCTTTGAAGTCTTGGAGCTTTCAAACAATTCTTTTTCAAAAGTTTATAAAATATATATAAAAGATAGAGAGAATTATAAAAATCAGATAATAATCACACAACAAAATTACAAATAATAATTTGAGCTTTAATAGCTTTTAATATATTTTTACATTCTTTTTTATATATATTTCGGAATAAACAATAAAAAAATAAAAATTTTGTTTTCTTGTGAATGAAATAAATTTATACGAACTTTTGGACTTGGAGAAACATGATAAATTCTGTAGAAATTGTAGACAGAGTATAGCAAAATAAATTTGCTCCATTATTTACGGGTGACATGAACAGAAACGCGCTATTCAATATTCTCTTCTATTTTCGGAAGCATCTGAAGTAATCATTATGTACCCGCGATGCTTCCTTTGCCGTTTGCTTTCTGCAAAAGGAATACACGAAGGGAGAATGCGCTTATTAATATTCGCTGCGATTACAAACATATCTTGCTATTCATGACGCTTATTGAGGTGTACATTCATCGATAGTATGAATTAATTACATCCGATGGTACCATCTTTGAATTATTGACTATCGTATCTGCAATTAGGGGAACAAATGCGCTTAAGACAACTATTAATTCTTTGGCAACTATAATATAATACTTCAATTATTGAAAGATTCATTGATGCAATATATAGAGTATTATTCGGATATTCTTTTATCTTGAAATTTTTCGCAGAATTTGAAATAAGTTTGTTTTTAACCAGAATTTTATGTTGTTTTGTAAACGCAATTAAAAGTGAAATTTAATTTGATAGAAATCGTCCATCTACTTTTACTATTATGTCTCCCTATATTGATACACTACTGATATAGTTGTAACTACGACGGTCTTCCTTGAGTTGACCAGAGTGATTAACAGGTCGTTTTGTGTCACAATCAATCAGTCGTTCGTGACATGTCGAGGATCATTGTGAGTGTCTTCTAGTAAAACAGATAAAAAACACGATCTACTTTCATACTAATATAAATATCAATTTTCATTATTAAATTTTTCTCCGTTTATCTTTTTAAACAAAAATTTAATTAATTTTATATATTAATTATTTGAGCTTGTATTAAATATTTAATAATTATGAAACAAACATGAAAAAAAGATAATTTTGAAGTGAGATAACGTGATGAATTTCTGCAGAAAGATTAAAACATAGTGTATCGTATGTATTTACAGGATATTTTACATAGGTAAAGTACAGATGGGTATTACTATATTGCTTATCAATAAATAAACATCTTTTTCCTCTGACAAGATTTCCCAAAATGCATTTTCTAGATATCTTATTTTTCGCATAATCTTTATTGCAAAGATTTAAGCTGTATTATACTCTAAAAGTTGTCATCTGCTTCCTTTTAAATATTTTACAACGCGTAATGTTAAATATATTTAATAGAATGAAAAAAGAACGTTCACACATATTATCCTTCGCTCGAAAAACCATATTTCATTGACACGAGGGAGTTTGTCTTATGTCAACTCAAACAAAATTTCTTTCAGTATTTTATTATAAAAATGTGTATTAAATTTAATTATAAGAAAACTGCAAAAATTTTTACGACGATTATATACACACGAAGTACAAAGAAATAGTACAAAGGCACTATATTGATATATTAAAAAATAAGATCTCTGATGATCTAAGATGCATTTCTAGAAATTTTTTAAAAAACAAATATTTTTGGCAAAAAATACGGTAGTACCGGTCTGTACCCTACCTATATATATATATATATATATATATATGAGAAATTTATATAATTTATATATATATATATATATATATATATATATATATATAAATTTCTCGATAAGTAGGGTGTATTATATATATATATATATATATATAATATACACCATACTTATCGAGAAATTTTCGTCTTTTAACTTTAATATAGTAAAATAATTAAATTTTGTGACTCGACGAGACAATTCAGCGTGTAATAATTTACGGATAAAACTTTTCATGACAACTTATGTCATGGTATATCACGCACTACATATGCTGCAATTACATGTAGAACCGCGCATCGAGTTTGATCAGAGGTTGGTGATAGTTTTGATATTAGCAGTATATTAGCAACTTTGCTTGAAGCTAGCTGCTTCGTTATTTTTTACAACATATTATTCTTTGCAAACATTTACATATTCATAATTAGCGCGAAATACTTGAAATCTTGATCATTAAGAATGGTTTTCAAAATGTCTCTCTCCTCTCTTTCTTTCTTTATCTCTGACTATAACTTTTAATTATTTTTTATAAATTAAATATTTAAACAATAAGAATCGGATATCATACTTTCGATTAAATTTTGATCACTTTTACTTTTTTGCGCTATCTAGTTGATAACGCAGTTTTCAACTCCGATGATACGGAAGGTCAAGCTTTAAAGTTGTCGCAAACTACTATATGAAATTTAAGCTTTGAAAGCTCTCCACTGGATGGCGTACCATAGTATGTTTCAGTTTTTCTATCTTATTCACATGTCGATGACTGCAAGCTCTCTGGTATTTCCAAAAAAAAACTTGAATCTTTTCTCTTGCGAATATTTAATTTCATTTCGTTCATATTCTTAATGTGTTTAATTAAATATAATGCACAAATTTATATTTAATCTTGGAGATATTTAATATTGGAGATATAATTTTTGATGTGAAAAATATTTATTGCAAAAGTGGGGTATCAATATCGATGTACTTAAAGACAGGATTTCATGTGCATTTGCAAGGAAATATTGTCGCTTTGCGCATCTACATCATTCGACTTATTCTTGGTCGACTGGTTTCCTAAGTTGCGTTGGGAATTACTTCGCATTATGCGAGGTCAGGTCAGGGTATTCTTGCGAGGATGTTCTCAGCAAGCATCGGTACTTATAAAATTAGGTAATTCTAGCCGCTATGGCTATTAAATACCACATTGCATTATAAAATAAACAATAAACTGTTGCGAGCAACATTGATAAAATTAAATTCTTAGATTAAATTATTAAGAACCCTTTAATTTTCAATATTACATTAAAGAATAAAAAAATTAAGAATAAAAAATGAAAGATATCTTTATTCAATTAGATATATGTCGGATTCTATGTTTACCAAGCAAACTCAAAGATTAAACAGCTTTTCGCTTTCATGTGGTATTTGCTTTTATTCGAAAGCAATTTCAAGGAATTTCAAGGATTGGAAGCTCTTTTCAAGGAATCTTTTATCTAAGGATGGGTGATGGATTGCGGAAATTAGGTCCAAATACCAGTATCTTAAAAATCGCGAGGCCATAAACATCGTCGAAGATTGCATTATTTTCATTCTTTTTCATTGTTTTTTATTTACAATTCAATTAATAATATCGTTGAATCTGCCTTACTGAATTGAATTTCTAA
Source organism: Cataglyphis hispanica (assembly GCF_021464435.1). Classification (NCBI taxonomy): domain Eukaryota; kingdom Metazoa; phylum Arthropoda; class Insecta; order Hymenoptera; family Formicidae; genus Cataglyphis; species Cataglyphis hispanica. The sequence continues at coordinate 7,875,240 of NC_065956.1, read as the reverse complement.
TAACTATATTGCAACAGCATTCTTGTTTGATTAATTTAATTATGAATTATGAAAATTAAAGAAATCTTCGTAATCGAACAAATCAAATAAACTTTTGCAACTGAATCCAAATCTTATTTATATACATAATAATAATGTTTCAATTCCACTGAATTATTCTTCAGTTGAATTTTATTTGCTTGGCACTCAAATTTTAATTTCAAGATTAAAATTCTATACTTTAGAAGCAAAATTATCGTTAGTGCACAAAAACTGATTTTTTAGATGGTTATTATTTGTTACGAATTAATCCTACATATTAGTAATAAAAAATAGGAACGTTTACATTTGATAAGAATAAAATTATTTTTGAAATTATTTGAGTTGAAACTGTTGAGTTCCAAGAAAGATTTTTCTACGTCAAGAATTGAATTCAATTGAAATAAATTTCTTAGCATTTTCGTTTATAGTATAGTATATGAATTGCGGGATCTGTATTACTATTAATACAGATTCCGTAAGAAAAACTATTTTGGATCTGCTCCATATCATTCTGGGGATTTCTGTTTCCATTCGAAAGCATAAAGAAACTCCTAAAAATGAACGAGCAGGTATATCCATGGTCCCTTCAACTAGCAAGTTGAAGAGAAGGAAGACGATGATCAAGTCAAGTACAACACAGGATTGAATCGGCAAAGCAGATCGGGACATCCCTGGGAATCTCCCAAAACGACTGGCCGAGAAACGTTTAAGGATAATACGAGGAACTGTTCGTGGCGGGGGGGGATATCGACTTCGATGGCCGCGAAAGCCGACGCACGAGCAGCACGAACGGGCAGGAAGGGGTGGGATGTAGGGTAGAAGGTGGATTTTATCCTCTCTCTCTTTCTCTCTTTCTCTTTCGTACAAACACATATCCGCATCTACACGGACAAACACGTGCAAACAGTCGAAGCACATTGCGTGTACGCGAGATCATACACATACACACAGAAAATACATCGCGCGACCGCAGGAAGGGAACGGGGGTTCGCAGTCACGGTGGCGCCTCCGCAGAACGCCGCGGCGGTTCCTGGCGGCGACCCTCGGCTGGCGCCATCCACTGTACCTTCGCCACCCTGACCGTCCTATCGGGGATCGTTCTCGATCTCTCACCCTGCGTGTACCGTCGGTGTATGCGGACCACGCAGGATCCGTTTGTGGAGTTCGAAGCGAGAGTGTCTCCGTCGAAGCTCTCGAAGTTGCCGCCTAAACGCGCGTCGCCGCGTCCCTCCCTCTCCATCCTCGCTTTCCTCATTTCTCCCGTTTCCACTACCCCGCCACCACCCTACCCGGTCGCTTCTGCCGTCCCGACACGCACCACTCGCTGATTCAGAAACCCACTGGGCTCGCTGCCGAAACGTGCTCGCTTTGTGGACCAGTCTACTCCGTCGCGCTTCCGGTAGTGACCTGTGACAGTGATCGCCCACTTTCCCTCCCCCTTTTCTTGCGTGTTCGGATCGGACTCCCACCCGCCTGCTTCTCTCCGGTGCCCTTTTAAGCAGCCCGTACTCTCCACTCAGGCGATCGACAAGGTTACGCAAGGCAGTTGTCAGCAACGTGGTCGTCGAGGTGGACCCGACCGTGAACAACCGTACGACATAGCGTGTTTCGCTATTGGTGTGTCAAGTGATTCAATCTTGTTCCCAATTCTTTTTATCTCCAGTCCCTATTCCATTCCCAGATCTAGTCTACGAGGCTCTATGAATCTGCTGATGCATTATGATCCAGATAAGAGACAAATGCAATCTAAATAAACTCATAGACATCAGTCAAATGGACTAACATTCAAATAGATAAACCCTCATCGTAATGGGCACGATAAGCAAATTTACATTGTTACGTTCATCGTTTATCGCTTCTCTTTAAATATATGTAATGTTTAACCATGATGCCAAGTTTATCATGTGAGACGATGCGTCGAAACTAATTGATTGCGGATAATTAATTTTTGATATTTTTGAAATTGGTCTCTTCGGTGAGCCTACTTAAACTTGTGCTTACTTTGGAGGCTTTTGATACTCACGATTAAATGTATATTTCATATTAAATTATTCGAAGATCACGTTTTGCAAATGCTTCTTAATCCTTTTTTATTTAAAGCTTTAGATTGTTTTCATAGATAAAATATTAATGATCAAAAAAATGCGGCGAGTCAGTTTGATAGTTCGAACAAGAAATCCTAACTTTACCTTGTATTCTAAAGTATTCGATTTTCAATCATTAATTAAAAAATCTCTATATTTAAGGATCAAGATTGTCCAAAGTAGCGAAAACAAATCGAATGTTATAGATTTGTTTGCTATCAAGAAAATTACAAGAGAACTTGCATTTCTGTTTATCCAATTCTCTAATCTTTGTACTTTCATTTAATATTTCCTCTTTCTCGGTTGTTGTTTTCCTCCGTTCTTGAATCTTGATATGAAACAAATCAATCAGATATATTTGATGGAGAAACGTGATTAAAGGTGAACCTGTCTATAGCAACAAGATCAAACGACTTCGTAATATCATTAATTGAGTAACCGTGCAGATAAATCTTTGGGATCATCTTCCTAGAGAACCCGCCAATAATAAATGAAGAATTATACAAATCAACAGCTTGACGCGATATAATTTATTCCTCAAGTTGCATATAAAACTAAAAAGAACATCTCGACGTAAACTAGCTAAAATACATTTAAAAGAGCTGAAGAAGATTGCGATGGGATCAAACAACTTTAAAAGCTCACACACATCGTGGACTCGTCTAAACTCATCCTGAAAAGGATTTTCCGAGCGGTATTACGCGTTACGTCATAGTCGCGTGACATCATCGAAGAGAAGCGCTTTCTCTCCCTTCCTCTCTTTAATCCATTCTGCCTTTAGACTTTCCATTCTCGAGCACCTCAAAAAAGAAGTAAAAATCGATTTGTTACATCAAACTGTTCTAACGACACTTGCACAAAGTAATTTTCGTGCGATCGTTACGAATTATTCGGTGAATGATCTGTGTTTCGTCTCTGCGCTCGCGATTACTCTCCATCATCGAGCGGATTTGGAAATGCGGATTTGTCTCGGTGATATTTCCGGTGGCGGTATAATGGAATACTCGGGACGCGTCGTCACCGGCAATTCCTCTATCGTCATTGACAGATATGTGACCGTGTATAGTGACAGTGTGAACAGTACCGTATAATAAGTGGATAAAAGCCGCTAAAAGTCCTGCGGCGTGTGCGTGTGGGCGGCACACGGGCCTCGGTGGTGATTAGACGCAACATGCGGGAAGGTACAATAGCGCGAGCCGCCACGGCGATCTGCTGGGCCATCGCCAGTTAGCCGCTGTACTTTTCTCTCCTTCTCTATCTATCTAATGTTCGTATATACAGAATATCCCAAAACTGTTGCACTTTCTCATTAAGACCAAGATTCTTGAACATATCTGAAGCTGACCTATTCTTAGCAAAGATTTTATTTTAAATTCTTTTCTGTGTTTATCTATATGTATGCAAACAACAATTATACATTTTTTTAATTTTCACTGGATTATTATTATTTTTTTTTTCAGTTAAAGTCGGTTTACTTGAAATTATATAATTGATATTTAATTATTAATTCACATTGGAACATTTCGTACTATAATTATTTTTCTTTCGAAGTTCTTGCTAAGGAAAAAGTCAACTTTGAATTAATCAAAGAATCTACGGCTGTAAGAAAATGTGATAGCTCTGAGACATGCTGTATATAAGATGTCCTGTAACAGGAGGAAAAGATATAAGAGATAATGGTACTCTGGCAGATCTTTATTTTAGCGCGCGCGGTGTCTCTATAAACATATATGTTTTAAAGTATAAATCGTTTCAGAATGAAGTAACTTCTTAGTTCTTTGTGAGAAATGTGTTTATTGTTCTTGGGTTGCTACTAAAAATGTCCCTCTCTCTTTCTGTCTTTCTCAATGTTCTCTGTATAACACAGTGAGAATAGATAGGTAGAGAGAATCAGTTGTAAAAAAAAAGTTAATATAATGAGTTATAAAAAAAAATTAATATCGTATAATATTAGTAATATAGAGATACTATATTCTTTTTGTAACTATACGTAGTTCATACAAAAATAGGATTATTTAAAATCATTTACAACTAATTATATTAATAATCTGATTTTTTTTAATTGTTATGTATATGTACAAAGCTTTTGAAATGAGTTCAAAAACTTATAATTATGACGTTGGAATCCTGTTACAGGTCATTTAATATACAGGAAAATTTGGAGATGCCAACAAAAATTTGTTGAAGATTACGTTAGAAAATAATAAAATGATATAATAAAAAGTTATAAAACATTAAATCATTTTTTTTGCGCTTAGAAATATTATTAGAAATACGTTGTAATTTTTTCTTTTATTTTCTCTCTCTATCATATGCATAACTAAATTAAATTTCTTAAACATCTTATTGTTAGTTGAATTTCTACTCGAAATTGAGTCAAAATATAACTTAACACAAAGCAACTGCAAAGCAGATGTTTGCTAATATGAAATTTTATTTGAGTATTATCTTGCTAATCTTGAAGACATTCTACATATATGAAAAATATTTATTCTGTGTAATATGATTAGATATCGATTAGTATAGAAACTACAGAAACTGAAATGATTAATATTTATTTGAGTAAAGCACCCACAAAAATCAAACGAATTGTCTTTAATCAGTCATTTCTTTCAACCGGGCTACAATACAAAATTTTAGGTGGTGATTCCGAATTATTCTGTTTATACATTTATATACAATTCTCTCTATTTGTTTTTCTCTTTACTTCTCTTACTATTCGACTTACTATTTAACCTTTACATTTTTTTCCTCCGTTTGTTATTACTCTAGTCCATTCTAGAGAGTATTTTCAAACTTCTCACTATTTTATCTCATCTTTCTCTTTCCGGCTCTGTTCGAAGTAATTATAAATTAATATTAATACTGAAGTGAAGCTGGCAAGATTTTTTTTTTATTTAAATCATTGTGCAATCTCTTACGTAGATAAATTTAGATTAAAAACTTCAACACATACGCTACACTACAATACACATAATACACATACGCAAATATATAATAATAATAATAATAATAATAAATGACAAAAACTTTTTTCACAATTATTTTTATCACATTAATTTTTTGAGAATTTTTCTGCTATAATATTTTCTATCAAATTTTATAATTTTTGTACACACACACATACATATAAACGTATTCTGTGATTAACTAACTTTAAAAAAATTCCAATCTCAAAAATTATACTGCTTGGAATACAAAACTTTTTTACTTAATTTTTCGAAAATTGTTATAATATTTTGATTCGCAAATTTCAGGATATTATATATATATATATATATATATATGTACATATAAAATGGTATTATATTATATGAAAACGAGAAAATCTCGGTGTTGAAAAGTCTGTCGAATCTGCTCACGATTGTAAACTTCGAGCAGGACCGCGATCTTCTCCTCTCCCGCTCTTGTCTCTTTAGTTATTCTATAGCTCTATTCTGTCACCGCATGTCAAACTAGAGGACTTACCGCTCCGGACTGCTCCCTCTGCGAAAAAGCGACAAAGAGGCCGCCTCCATGCAACATGCAGATGATCCTGGTTGCTGGCGGGTGAGTCCATCATAGTATCCCGCAGCTACACGTGTACACACATACATACACACATCCACAATATAGTTTACACGTATAAATAGTCTGATTTCCCATTACTATTTCTATTTTCTGCAAAATTTCATGTTTCTTCAATCCATTGTTTCTTCTTTCGTCCGTATTCTCGGCATATGCGGTTAATATTAAATGCGGTTTTCCGAGTCCAAGGACCTTTGACGAATTTTAATTGGAGTTTAATAATAATCTTAGCCGGACGATACATGTTCCTTTCTGAAGGAATTTGGAAGTTCATTGACCACGTTTTCCCCCCGTGACCAATAATTTTATGAGCTTTTGCGACTTCCTGCTTTTAATAAAACATGTTTGAAACACGTTTTTAACATTGTATATGTCGACGGGTAGGGCAACACTCTTGGGATCCGCCCTGCCTGGTATGCCTGACGGTATTGTGTATGTTACAAGGCGTAGGAGAGAGTATAATCAACCCACGTGATAAACAATTTTCCGGATACCATTCGACGTCACGCAATTTTTATATTATTTGAAATTAACAAATTAACGACTCTTGTTTTTAATTTCAAAGCAGAGAATTGAGAATCAGTTTTTAAATAGGATAACAAAAGTTAAACAAGATTGTGCAAGGACGAAAATTTTATTTTTGGCAAATTTACAATTCTTTTTTATAGTAAACAGTAGCATAGATCTCAATTTTTTAACATTTATAGTTAGCTTTTTGGAATTTTTATTCCATATGAAATTTTAATTCATACGAATATTCTATTTTCGAATTTCAGAAGAAAGAAAGAGAGAGAAGAACCTTGTATTCTGATGTGTTCTAATTTCAGATTCTTGAATTGTAATATTCTTGAATTGGATTCTTGAACTTTGTTACATTTTCAGATTTTACAATTTTGATTTTGCTCTAATTCTAGATTTTAAGTCAACATAAGACTTCAATTTCAGAATTATTTCGGAATTATTTTAATAGTCCATATAAATTTTATTGCTTTATATTATAATTGTTTATATCTTAGACAATATATTTCTGCTTAAATTAATTTAAATTAAGCTGGTCAAATTGCTCGTACAAGACGATTCATCTATCATGCATATTCAATATACATGCTTAATATACCCTAAACAAAGGCGCAATTAAGGATCGATATTGCGATACGTTGAATGCATGGCAATTGAAATTTGATAAAAAATAAACATCGCTTCAGAAAGAATATTATAAAAATTTATAAAATATTTTTCTTAATAAGCATATTGGGAAAGAGGATATTAAATATAAAAATAATAAATATTTTTATATTTTTAAAGCAAATATATAAAAAATTTTTTACTTGTTTTAAATATTTTTAAATAAGTATTTATAAACATAAGAAAGAGAGAGAAAGAAAGAATATAGGATGAATGTTGGCGGGTGTTTGCTAATTTTGTCTTTTTTGCCTTGGTCATATCTACTGCGGTAATGATAGCCAGGTGCATTTGACATGTTTACACCTAGATTTCCCTGATTTCCAATCAGCTGTCTACCACATATGTACCTATGTCGTGCATCAACGGTTGCATTTATTTTATCTGGCACTTATTCCAGTTTTACTTTATTTCTTATTTCTTATGTGGACCAAATGGAGAAGTCTCAGAAGTGTTATTATTCTTCGCTCTACGTACATCGTGGCGCAAGTGCATTAATATGGAATTCTTGTCTGAAGTTTCACACACATTGTTTCTTATAATGAATAAAAACTTTGCTCATTGTTGTTCTCAATTTTTAATCTCTTAAATATTAAGTCTGCTTTTTTTTATTAAGAAAGTAACGTAACATCTTTTGTTATAAACGCCATAATTCTTAAATCGTATGATTATATTTTTTTGTTGAAAAATTTGTGTAATTAAATTTTTAACAGCTAGCAGCGCGTAGTTTGGAAATTGCACGAGAGAGATCCGTGCGAGATATCAATATTTTGTCATACGGAAAATTGTCATCGCTACATACGACGCTGAATTAAATTCAATTTATACGTCATTTCCTAGAAACGCATTAATCGCGAGAGGGCCTCCCCCATCCTCATTCGAATATCCACGTGTCGCTTTTCGAAGTGGGCCATCTTAATTATCGTAATGACGGATCGTCTGCCGAACTTTTGAGGATTATTATAACTTCGCTCGCACACCGTGTTAATTAAACTTTCTACAAAATAAACGCGGTTTGCGCTAAAATTACACTCGTTCGCTCGAGATATTGTTTTTCGTCGAAAATAATTTGGCGCAGTTCGAAATGATGTTCCACAATTAAATCAATTAACCTTACGAGTTTTGCCGTGCGCGTGTTATTTTTAAAATACCAATTAATCTTTTTCCCTATGTGCGTGTGTGTGTGTGTGTGTGTGTGTGTGTGTGTGTATAGATTTTATTATATCAATATATACACATACTCATACTCTATCTTTTGTGTGTGTGTGTATACATACACAAAAATAATGAAAATTATATGTATACATAATATTTGTGTGTATGTAAATAATTCTTGAGAATTTAAAACTAATTCAATGTATCATTTATCGTTTAGCTAATAATTACATTACCTGACGAACTCTATCCGTTTCTAATCGATCGATTATATTTGCAACGTTGATGCAAGCGGGACGTTAAAGTGCATCGAGACAAGACCTTAACAGACTACGGCTGTTGAAAGCAGGATACAATAGTCGAAATGGTGCATTCAAGGGGATAACAACCTCGGTCAATGCAGGTTTGATCGATCGCTCGTAATAATCGATCCGGTACTCTTGGTGTCTCGAAATCCTTGACGAATCGAGAGGCCTGAAAGAGCGACCCTTATCGCCGAGGACGATGAAACACGAATTTATTAAGCACTCATGCAGTCACTTTGATGCAGTGTCCTAAATGCGCGCGGGCCCTGCTCTTTAGAATTTTTCTGAAATAATTTAGAAAGGACAGAGCAAAGTCTCGTTATTTTCTTATTACTCTTCATATACAAAAAATATATCTCGGATATTTTCCGACATTATTTAGATATTTAAATATATTTTATATTAAAATTTTTATAAATATACTTGCTAATATTAATATTTAAATTAAATTATATGTATTCAAGATATTTATATTAAATATATATTGTCTATCAGTTTTTTTGAGCTGCCAGACAAACGTAGTCTCAAGTTTTTCGGATATGTCTTCCGTTCGACATATAACTTTTCAGATAACAAGACAAAATTCGTGTAAAAGATAACGATCGTGCAGATAACAATAAAATTTGAAGACATTATCCGTGTTGACTCATTGAAAAGTATGACGCCAAAAAGGCGCCAGTGGGAGTTCTTTCGAAGAGAATTTAAACAGGCGTCTTTGCCGAAAACGGCGCCGTACATGTCCTTCCGAGAGCTTCTTCGGGCTCGATTGGAATATAGGTCACTGGGTGCCGAAATCGATAAGCGATCCGTACACGCTGCATGGTAACTGCATTATCGACAATCCTCCGAAGGAAATCCTGACCTTTGCCCGGATGATGCGACATATCCTCCTTAAAAACAATACGTTTGCGAACAGATATATTATTTTACATAATATTGCAAATAAATTAAATCGCATTGTATTCATAATTCTGCCGATAGTATTTTGTTATTGAATATTCTGTAATAGAATTTTACAAGCGCTACGAAATAATGCTTTCCCCTATTTAAGGGATTATGTTTCTGTTAAATGCAACAATATCATTTCCCTCACATATACGTCTACTATGTAGTGAAAGTGGAGTTTTTTTTTTAAAGCTCCTTTCACTCTCGTACGGAAGTGTCTATTTTGTCTGGCCGCGTGTGTATACGTCTACTTTGTCCGCCCTTTAATGGACACAGCTACTTTGTCTTCCTGCAAAGGTATCTATGTTGGTTATCTTCACATGAATGTGCATTCACTCCGTTTGTCTGTATAGCTACTTACCGAGGTAACTATTCGTCAAATTGAATTTATATTGATTGCTACTTGATGGTTGCGTAGGCTTCGTTCGAGTTGAAGACATAATTATTTAATACGGACTCAAGCCATATATCGGAGATTTATGGCTAAACAAAGTACCACCAATTAGACCCTTTTCCAAGTTAGAAAAAAATATGTGTAATGTATTCAAAGTTAAATCTTTCGATATTGCCTCCATAATTCTCGTCAGTCAAGCAGATTCATGACAGTTTACCTGAATGCGATAGCGTCCATTCGGCCATAAAAACGAATTTAAGTACACATTTATTCCGCATCCTAACATTTGCAATTGCTTCGTTCATCCTTTGAGCATGCAGAGAGAAATGCGTCAAGCATCGTCTGACTGTGCACAGATATAACTGCCTAAGCGTGAAATGGAATTTACATTTGTATCGCATTTATTTGAACGAACTTATTTCAAAAAGTTCAGGATAATCCGGCAACGTGTTTCTTCGAGATATACGGATGGAGAAGTGTTGCTATTATTACTGACTTACATTTATCTAAAAACAATAGTCTCAGTTATAGTTAACATATACGAATTTTATAATGTCCGAGACATCCGAGAAAAAGAGTCGAGAATCGAGATTCGCGCGGCATCGGTTTATCACAAAAGTCTAATTAATGCCGACTACGAACTCATTGCTAATAGACTTACTGAGTGACGATCGGCATATATATCTACGCACTCGCTCGGCCAAATTTCTGTCATCCCGTTTATATCGATTTGATGAGGAATAGTCATTCGGAATGCGTGTTGCATCTCTTAGAACGGCCCGATTTATTCTCTCGAATGGAGACGATAACATTATTATGTTCGTTATTATGACTCAACTTAGTTGCGATCATCAATTTCCGGAATTGTGACGTGTCTCCGCATCGATATTCTCGAGCACGCGTGCGATTTATGTTGCGAGCGACGAAAAAAAAAAATTGATATAGGAAACGATGCTTTCTTTTACAGATAATAAGGAGCGCGTGATCTTGTAAAAATTGAGATTTGTCATCACGTCGGAAGTAGAGGCTAACCTTTGACCGTAGCTCGCCCACGTTATATAGGCGCACTCTTATTTGCCCTTGGATTTTATATTGAACTATTATTACCAGCCGTAAGTGCTTAATGGGGTGAACGATGAGAGTTTCGAGATTATAAAGCCCATAATAAACATCAACTTTCTACGATCTACAAAAGGCGATCCTGACCTTTGCTAAAGTGGCGCAAAGATATACTTTATCAAATCGCGGATATACAAAATTTTCTACTTTTCTTTCACAAGATTATAATTCGATATTATACCCATATGGCTGTTCTTCCGTTTTTATATTTTTATATTAAAATATAAAATGATTGGGGGGCGGAGGAGGAAGGGCAGAGAAGAAGTCATCAAAAGGAGTCATCAGTAAAAGAATCGTGTCTGAATCGAGCTTAACGCATAGTAGGCATTAAGTATAAAAGAACCAGGCCTCGGTCTAAAGTTATAGACGAGCCATCGATATCGTTTGATATTAATAGACGATGGAAATACAGACGGGACTAAATTTACTTGTATCAATAACACCAACCGAAAGTCCGTACTACTTAGACCGTGGCGGCAATTTGATACCACGGCTTCTTATGGATGCGCGCGCGTTACACCTAGTATAGTTGGACGTATTAATTTTCCCGTCGTCATTTGCAACGCTGGTCGCTGGAGCTCAACCTCTCACGGCCCAGTTATAATGTATAATAAATAGCGAAAGAAAGTTTATCCGACAGTAGAGGTCTGAGCGATATTCCTGAAAAATCAAAGCTACTATCGTGTAGAGAAATCTCTGATTTAAATTTCGAAAGTCAGCGCGTATAATCGACTTACGAGCGATTTTATTTGCCGGATTCGCGATGCGAACCACTTCCGGTCGACAGCGCAAGCGTCTTCGCATCTTTTTGCCTTTCCTTCCGTCTATAGTTCCCTCGGGAAACCAACCGATGGACGTACTTGATCGTCTTCGATGCACGAATGCGGAAGGAATATCGAGCTGGCGATGTAAGGGGCGTCCCATAGGTCGCCCCCAAAGGGTGGAAGTGACGTTCGGGATGCGGGGGGATATCGTTAGTGGGGGCAATTGTGTCGCGGTGGTGGAAGTTCCATCAGGGTGGACTCGGAAGGACGGCGTGTCACGCGCTTTGAGCAAACTAAGGCAGTTACGCTGCCGGCCGGTCGTCTTCTCACCACCCTCTGCGAGTATCGTCGCGATAGTCATCGGGGGTGTGCTCGCGACGAGGGGTGGCTTATTTGCTGTGCGATTAATCCGTTTTTTTTTCCGGATTCCTCAATCGTCTGTCTTCTTTCTGAATGCAGTTGACTATAGACACCCTTATCAGGGATTAGCAGTCGCGGTGCATCTCGAACGAGAAAACAAATACGGAAACGATGAAATTGACACATGCATGAATCTCGCAGAAAGAAAAAAGTTCTCTGTTATTCAAAATTAGCTTATCGTAAATGCAATGCGTTTGTCAGAAAATAAATGTACGAAACGGGTTGACGTGTGCGAAATGAAACGATAGCGCGAAACAAATTCCTTGTAAGTGTACCATGTCAGGCTCGATCAGTAATTATAATTGGATGTGCGTGTAATGGAAACCTTGTCAAATTGTTTTCCGATGGTGTACGATTCGCGAATAGATCGAACAGAATATTCGCACGAGTGAATTTGAAAGTTTCAAGATGTGTTGTGTTGATTTTGTGGTGATTGTGATTGTGATATTATCTCCGGTAAAGATTCTGGTCCATATTTCGTTCGGGAGATGTTGACATTGAAATTGGAAACGAATATACCCTTGCGATCATAAAGGCTCTTGAATATCATTTTGTTTATATAAAAAAAATTAATATACTGTATATATAGTTATATAGTAGTTATATATGAATCAAGAGGTATCCACCAGCAATTTTAATGCCATACTGTAGATCGTATCCTAAGATCAGGAAAACTCGTGAATCAGATGAAGAGATACGTCTCTTCACCTTCACAGTCACGACACATTTGTCACCCGAAACGGAAATGTTATCGCTTGGACAACCGGTTAAGATAGGCACTTTGCGTGCTAATTAAAACAGCAACGCCAAAATACGACTTGCGAAATGAACGCGTTTTAACGCGAGGTTTATCGGTTGACAAATCGCGCGGTCACGCTACTCTGCAGTCCTGAAATTTGGGTGACTTCCCCCAATATTTTCGCTATCGAATATAATCTTATAAACGAACATGCTAGATAACAGAAAAAAAATGTAACAAAGTCCGTAGCTTGTCGCTTTATAAAATTTCACGCTGACACGAAATATTCTGGTATGCAGAATCCGCAAAATTTTACGCGAACGATTACGTTAATTTTTTAGGATATTATTATATCTAATTCATAACTCTTATTTAACGAGACATTTTTTCTTACATTTTATCGCAAAACAGAACTTCCACGATGTCAATCATTAATTCTCTGTGACCGGAATTCGTGGTCGATAGCAAAGCTCGTCATTGATCGACACGCAAATTATATCGTATTACGTTGTAATCGCAGTTTCCGGCTTAGCGGAATGGAAAAAGAAAGAGAGAGCAGCCATTATTCACATCACAAATTAGTGTAAATTTGTACGTGCATGAAGTTGTAATGCGCATTGTTTGACTGATTGTTGTCATGCGAATTAGAACAATGGCGCGTAATTCAATGGCGACCGATCGCGAGATGCGGTTATACTCGTTTTGCTACACTTCCAGGATTCAGCTTCCTAGAATGAGTCGAGAATCGAGCATCTTCTTTTGTTTCGGATCATTGGCAATTTCTGTAAAGTGAATCTTTTCCCTCCGTGTATATCGTTGAATCGTGTTAAATAAGCATCAAAGAACGCAAACACTTTAAGACGATCTTTTCGTTTAATCTCATACAATTAGGAAAGCATATTTTTCTTCTTAACTTATACAAAGCTTCTTCGCCGAAAGCGAGGAATATCTTCCCCTTAATCTTTATTTCCTCCCTTTGTTTCCCTAGTATTCAGAGTCTTTGAAGCGTACCCGGTTTTACAGGAACGCATTCATTCGTTCATCGTATAAAGCTCACTTTACGATTCAGCGACATGAATCAGCTAATTGCATCTCGCAATTGAACGATCAGTGCGCGTTAATTCAGTGCCAACGATAAGCAATGCGGAAATGTGCATTCGCTTATTTACTTTACTGAAAATGACTTTTTCCTTCAATTAAGATCGTATATGCACAATCTTTCTATTTTTATTCGCTCGCAATCTGCAAGTTATCGATATCGTTACTAATACTTCCATTAAGAAAATATTCACTGGAGCGGAGTCGAAAAGACTGCGTTGAAGACGTGGGGGAGCAGATGATCGCGCACGCGTTCCATTCTTGGACTAGTATAAGAACAAACTAACGAAGGGAAATCGCTTCTTGCGACCAAGGTCGCCGATTGCAATTTGGCCGTCAATCAGTCGCGACGGCGGCGTCGCGACTCCGCGAACAAGAACACGCGTCAAAAACATGTCATGGCCAATCGAACCACGTGTTATGCGGACGCACAATGGCATAACTTTTACGTGCCGTTGTACTTACGATTAAAATCGATTTTTACTCGCGAGTGTCCAATCTCGCCGATTTTCTCGTTCAAATGAATAACGTTCAATTTTTCGTCGAAGTTTTCAAACGAACGATCTACATTAATCATCCAGATTAACGTTCACCGTACGATTAATCTCTGCGCTTTTATTTTACCTATAAGTTTCGAGTCGAATCCTGCTTAAAAATTGAATTGTCCAATAAATGATGAATTTGTCGTTCTCACAAGGGTTTGCGAATGATTTTCTTGCGAATCGACGATTGTAAAAAACAATTCTCCACGACGATTGTGAAAATTTTATCGGAAAAATTACAAGAGACTTTTAAACGGCACGTTGTGTAAAATTATATTGCGATATCGTATCGAGTATAGTACATTTTCGTCACCGGAGCTGGTCGATGAAAGCTCACCACGAGTAGAAACGAATAGCATCGTAAATTTCCGCCGAGTAGTGTGTCCGAATCCATTTGTATTTTATTGACAATATATGTATACTCGTGATTGCTTTTGACGAAATGAAATAATGGATGACAGAAAAATTAGATAGTGCTTCGACCGTTTCACGCAGATCGATGTAAATCAGGTTTTAAGGCTAAATTCATGATATATGTATTTTACAAAGAAAAATATTACAATTTTTTTCTAATTTATTGCTGTGACAACACAAGTCTCCATTTGTTGAATAATCAAAAAGTATCTGGAGATTTAATATATAATCTTATAGAGCTCAAATTTAAATAAAAACTTGCAATTAAAATAAAGATTAGGCAAATTCTGACCTCGAGTGTTTGACGCGTTTGATCGCGAAGTCGATCTCGCGATTGGTTCGCCGACATGTCGCTATTACACGTGGGAAGAAAGAACAAATTAATAAATACGTGATTTTGATTTCGTCCATAGTTTTATGAATTCTTCTTTAGATTCCCTGAGTCTCTGACGAAGAAAGTCTATCTAGTTAAGAAAATTGCTCGTGGATTCCAAACCGGCAAATAAAGTATAACCGGCCATTTTGTCGTAATACTTTTAAATTAGAAATCTGAGATTTTTCATATTGAATTTTCTTTTGACTTAAGCTCAGTTAATGCTAATCTCTCAATTCGAAGAGGCGAAATTTCGAGGGGAGGGGAAAAGGTGGACTCGTCCGTTTATGGAAGCGCGCACATTGTTCGTCACGTCGAGAGTGAGACGGACGAGTATTCGTTTAAAAATCCGGCTTTATGAAATAGAAACTTCTCCGATACGAACGGGGTGTTCAGTGCGCGATTATGCTGGATGAGAATACGCGACGCTCGTAGCAGCGTCCAGCAAGATTATGAGCCTGACAAGGCTCTGCAGATTGCCGGCGCACGTGGAGATTGAGGTATGGCCGCGGTAGCTATATATGGCATTTCAGAAGATCGACACGTCAGACACTCCGATCATCGTGACCGCCAACGTGACCAGATGTAAGTCTTTTAGGAAAGGCAATTAGGATAAATATTTTCTTTTTTTTAAAGAAAAAAGGAAACGGATCTTGTAAGAAAAGAATTTAACAGAGTAATTCAAACATTCAGTTTCTATTTAACAGCTTTTTTTTTTTTAATATGATTGCAATGAATTTTTTTCTATTCTTTTTTTTATTTACTAAAACGACTGTCTAACAACGAAACTGATTGAGGTGTTTTAAAGAAATTTTAACGCGCCTTGAATTACGCGGATGAAAGAGAGAAAGAGAAAGAGAGAGAAAAATAAAATTTTTCTCTCTTTTAATAAATAAAAGCTAGGGACTGGAAGGGTTAACTTGTACTGGTGTACCCAAACGGGAAGCTATAAATATAGGCATCCCTTTGGCGCACTCTCGCTTTACGACCACACATTAATGTGTGGCGGGTGCCGCGTTTAAGAATTCATCTCGCTTCGGGAAGAAAAGTTCTGCCGTTGTTGCACTGCACGGACGTCATTTGCACGCTTACCTTAAAGACCGCAACAAATATAGCCGCCGTTATAAATATATATGAAACTCATATCTCGCGCATAGCGTTCTTGCGTTCTATACTTCACTGGAAAACTGTAGAAGAAAAGTTACAAGTAACCAAGGATCAATGCGGACATTTCTTACAAATATATAAATATATATAATTTTGTTAAAGTGTCTTAAAATTTTTTCACAAGATAACGCGTTTTCAAAATATTTTAACAAGTACAAGCATTATTTTTTATCATCATATATTTTACGTAAAATCTAATTTATTATATTTATATACACAAGTTGCGGCGCTGAATATGATAAGAAAATTGGAATTTGCGGTGCGACATCGTGCCAAAGGACCAAATAATAAAGGTCATATTTCTTGTTTTCGAAGAGAGGGAAAAAGAGCGAGCAAATGAGAGAAAGAGAGAGAAAAAGAGAGAGAGAGACAACGAGAATTTATCGTGCTGCAGCGAGTGATGTTACTTTTGGCGATAATTAAATCAACAGCAAGTAGTAAACTCAATTGTAGTGGAAATAGTGGCTGCCCTATTTACACGAACAATTCTTTCAAACTAATTAGGATAATATATGCTTGGCGTGTTGTTTGGTTTATCATAGTCCATACATTATTTTATATTATATTTATCTCAGTATGAAAATAGTAAAAGAATATGTGCGTCCTTTTTTTTATAAATATATAAGATTAATTTAATCTTACTAAAGAAGAGATCACCAATGAAGCTAGATAAAATTGTTCATGAAACAATGTGTTTGTATATAATTGTTACCGTGTTAAGCGTGAAATAATTTTTTATCGGAATGCGCACGCTCTTGTATAAGAACTAATTCTTATTAACTCAGTAAGTGTAAATTCATCTACGTTTACGGCAGTGTGACTGTCCACGACAGACTTCATAAACTTTAACGGGTCCCTGCAAGATGAAAGAAGAAGAGGAAGAGAGAGAAAAAAAAATAAAGGGTTAATATCTTCACGCACAACGGCATTGCAGCGGGTGTTTCATCGGTTAGATAATCGATTTCCGATATCGAGTTGACCGGCCTTCGGACACACGCGAGATATAAGTGTACCTATTGCGGTAACGTATCTATCGATATGTGTATGACGTTGCACGTTAACCCGCAAATATTCACGCTGTATTTTGTTAAAAGCGTTTTCTCAGAAGATGATTACGGAATGTGTTATTTTATAATTTTAAGTATTTCTTCTTTCGATACGATACATTTTTGAAACCGGTTTCTCTCATCTTCTAAAATTCACGACTCCCCATCTTATTCTCGATCCGCCAATTTCCTTATCAATATCAACAAAGATATTTAATTACTCTCTTCTTTTTTTTCATCCTAGCGAATATAGTATCACAAAATATTCCACCCCGAGAGGAAGCGATAAAGCGTACAAGAGCGGACGATTAACAATCTGGTGCTTGGCACGCCGTCCGAAAACTTTCGAGAAATTGCCTGCCTTTTGTCTTCCAAGATTACACTTTTCTCGCATGCGGCAGTAAAGGAAATATGGGACGGAAAGGTTATAAAGAAATGATCGAAAGCGACTAAAAAATAGGTGGCCCGGTTGCCAAATGCACGTGCAGCTGTGGTGAAATTTATCATTCGGAAAGCGGAGATTATCTCGCTGGTATATAGTTACGATATTTCAATGTGGCGTTTATTTATTTTCAATAAAACATCGAGGCTGAATTTTTTATAGATAATGGGACGCATTGATTAATGATCGGCACCTTCGGAATATATCGTTTAATTCGATCATTCAGTATACCGTGTCTTGGAAACAGCCTTTTAAACTTACTGCTCACTGTTAATTGCTCACTGCTCACTGCTCATTGCTCACTGCTGACATTTCCCGATACTCGTGGCGATCGCGTTTAGAGAAAGAATTTGACGGAGCGCCTCGTACACTATTACATTATTGTTCAAGTGTCGCCATATGACTGACAATAAGGTCGTATCACGTAAACAATAGAGCGCTACGTCGCCAGAGCCAAATACCAAATATGTTATTGATAATTCGTTGCCGAAATGTTTTATATATTGTGACATATATACCATATATATCATATAATAACATGTATATATGTATAATATATGTACATGTTATTATATAACATTTTTTCTTGTTTATGTATGGAAAACTCATGCCCAAAAGTTTATACAAGTATTTCTGAATCACTCTGTATTTGTTTATGTTTATGTTGCGTTAAAGAAATAATTATTGTCTCTGAAGATCGCAACAAAACAAAATAGTTTATAATTTGATTTTCTATTCTTACTTGATTAAATGAATAAATTACGCGCTTAAATAAAGTATGCGCTTTGATTCCTATTGTCGCGAGATATATATTAGTTATATATTATTTATAAATGTTAATTAATTATATTACAATAACAAATAATTTCCCAATACTGGGAGATTTCGCGATCATGTTTAGGAAAGAAATTCGACGAAGTGTCTCACACTGCTATTTTTCTGCTCGAATGTTACGCGAATGATAACAGAGTCCAGGCACGTAAACATTAGCTATATATATATATATAACATGCGCTATATATATATATATATATATATATATATATATATCGCAAATCAAAACATCGCGCGTTATTATTATTTTCATACCGAAATATTCATGTACTGTATCAATATAACAATATACTATAACATTTAATTATCAAGCCAGATGAACTGTCAAAATATGCGATCTCCGCGATGACAGCTACTCGTAAACACAGCGAGAGAATCATGGAATCAGTATCGTGGAAAAGAGAGACCAATAATACACTTCAAGACTTTCGAACTTTGTATGGATTTAAATGTCTTTTTTTTAAGAGTAGATTATAAAATACATCTGTGCGATAACAGAGCATAGAGTAGCTGTATGAGCTGTATGAGGTGGAATGATACCTCTGCAAGATATAATGACGTAGCAAATAGTAGTGATTTCTCTTTTACCGACTGTGCGATATCCATTAAAGGTATCTAAAGTAACGAATTACATAAATCACCTGCGTCTTTTTCCGGTAGTTATTATTATATAATTTTATTATAAAATTTTCGAGTAAAAGATATTTCAAGACTGTAAAATAATACATTGAATTTTTTACAATAGAGAAAATAGATTTTATAGACTTTCTCTGTAAATATCTGTAAATTCAATATTGAAAATATCTTATTTTTTATTTTTTCGCTGTGCTTTAAAAAGAGCGATTTATCACGAAATAATAGAAAAGTTTTTTTAGATGATTATTAAACTTCTTGAGTGATTCAGAGAAACAATTAATAATTTTTTTATGAACAACGTTTGAAATATCTTTTATTTAATATTCTAGAAAAGGAATTCTCCTTTCCCTGCTTTTTCTTTACTTATTAAAAAATTATTGCCCAGAAATGTGCAGTATCTTATTAATTGTATTTAAAATTAAATTTGTCTTTAATTATATCTTACTATTGTTCATCATACTATTGTTTCGTTTATTGTAAACAATTTATAATAATTTTTCCGACAATATATATATTGTCGTAAAAATGATTATAAATGATTATTCTTATTTTATCAAAGTACTTACTAAAGATGGTCCAATATTCGGACCGAAACACAATTTAATAAACACTCTAATAAAATCAATATTGGATCGTATTCAGTACTTTGATAAAATAAAAATAATGTCAGGAGCATGTTGAGCGAGCCGCACTTGTCAACCATTAATATCGTCACCGTTGACAAGTGCGGCTCGTTCGGCACGCTCTTGACATTATTCTTATTTTGTCAAAGTATTTACAGAAGATGGACCAATATTTGAACCAAAATATCTAATTAACACATTTTACATACACAAGGAACAACATATTTTTAACGCTTCATCCAGCTCATTGGATCTTACTTGCTCGTCTCTTTATTTATTTGTTAATATATTTATATATACACACAGAGTGTTTCGGAACTGATGGGAAAAAGATTCTATATGATAAAAAATAAGTCGAAAATGTATATAATAACATTTTTTTTTATACGAGGCATTGTTTTTAAGAAAAATGATTTCAAATATTAATTAGATATGCGTGCTATGTCTCCAGTCTCAACTAAGCTTATAACGTTACCTTTGCACATTCGTGTTGTGTAACCAACAATGTTGATATTAAAGAATACTTCAGGGATATATAATAAGTCAAGATGTGCTGTTATTTTTAAAGAATTTTGTTTTATTAATTCAAAAATTGTTGGAAATGTTGCAGTATAATTGTGCATCCTTTATATTAAATTTGTACGAATTCTTGCTAGCGTATTTTGTGTTTTTAATAGTTCGAAAGCTAAATTTATTGAGCTCGATTGAGATCAGATATAGCACTCATATCTGACGAATATTTAAAGTCGTTTTTCTAAAATACAAAGCCTCGTATAAAAAAATATTATTCTACATTTTTGATTTATTTTTTCGTATAGAATCATTTCCTTCCCGCTTGTACCATCAATTCCGAGACACCCTGTATATACACATTATAAAGCGCTATTATATTTTTAAATTTTTAGTATATTTTTGACTGTGTATGTAATATTGTTAAAGATGAGAGGAAATATATCATTGTATAAATAAGGAATGGTTTAGGTTTTGTAGATTGACACAAGTACACCTGCATATTTGCACAATCTCTTTGTCGTGAGGCTTTCTTTCCGCGTGGAATCGATCCATCTGCGGAAGAACCTTTATATGTATATGTATACGAGTAACGTAAGCGTACACGTGCGCCGCAGGTCGATGCATCGCGATTGAAAGGAATGTCTAGAAAGCCGCACGTGCGCGCGCGTATTTGCCTAGATACGTAAATTGTAAGCATAATTAGTATGCGCAGAGAAATGTTCTGTTGCATTTTTATTGGATCTTCACAAATCAATGATGTTTCTTTCTTAACGAATAACAAATTTATGATAAATTCATTTTTAAATCTCGAGTACTTTTAACTTCTTCAAAATTTTACCACTCCACATACCGTGACAAACAATCACCTCTAATCTTTTTTGACAGACATTCGTTGGGAATGTTAATCTCGTCGGGAATGTTTTGTAAGAGACCGTATACAGGGCATACATAAGATTTACAGGGTTCCTCGTGTATGCCCGGAGTATTCATCGATCCACGTTGCGAGGCGCAATTATTCGCGACATATTTCCCACGTCTGCGTACACCTCCACATTTTCCATTATTCTTTCTTTCTCTTTTTTTTCTTCTCTTTCTCTCTTTTTCTCTCTCTCTCGTTTGCGTGTTTCCACCTCTTATCATCGCGTAACAGCAGTTACACATCACAAATGATCGCGTATATTGTTAACCTGCGAGTGCACCCTTACACACGCGGTATTATAAAAATAGGATGTGAGTATCTTCATTTAGGAGCGACAACCATTATCCTAACCATTCAAACTTTTATCTTACTCACTTGTAAAAAATGACTCAAATAATTTCATCGCTTGCGAATTTGTTTCGCAATTTTGGTGCCTTATTTCTTCTTCGTTATAGTATCTTTGGAGGATTTTCTTCGGGAAGGAAGAGATTCGCAGATTTTCCTCTTCTCACTTCGCTTTGCTAATTTTATTCAATGTATGGCTATTACTCTTGATCAATCGAAGACGAGCAATCAAATAAAAAGCTGCAGTTGAACTAAACAAAGTTAATTAATTGATTTTAATTTTCACAATTTATATAGTCTGCAAATTGTAAACTTGCAAAATTGAGATTTATTTTGCTTTTTAAAAGATTTATGTGCCCGATTTCTTGCCTTCAATTTCAGTTAGAAAACCGGAATGCGTTTTCTCTCATCCTTCTCCTTCTCTCCCTCTACGTGTTTTGGAAAAATAACATTCGTTTATTTGCATTCGTCAGACTCATGTTTACGCGACACAGCACGCTTCAGCTTTTCGATAATATCCGGTTGAAGTTTGCTCGACAAATTTGCCGGAAATCGCGAACATCAGCGTCCGATTTCGTCAACGTTTGATTTTGTTTTCGGTATTTATCTCTATTTACTCTACCGGATCTAGATCTAATACAATTTATGTAGAGAAGAATTAATAGAAATTATATTTACATAAAAGAAAAACTGATAAGTAAATTGATCTTTAAAACTCAAATTTGGCGATGTAATTTCGAAACCTTTTCCAAAAAATAACTTGCGCCAATTTAGGGTGTTTTTATTGTTCACTGGTATTGAAAGAGAATGGAATGATACCTGTGTCGACTTGAGTCACTAAATGGAAAGCACCCTTAATAATGTTTCGAAGAAGCTCTGTGCATATCTTTTCGCAAATTTGAACCTCATTATACGTTTATCTATTGAAGATCTGAAAATCGATCATAATGATTGGTCGATTGTTAAATGTGTGTCATTGCCGAAATTTACGAAAACAATGACGGCTCTGATATGTGACTACTCGCGGGATGACTTGGTGCATTGTAGTTGATAAGGGTAGCGAGAATTGGTATTTATCGCCATCTTACGGTAATACGGCGAATCCAGGTAACGTTTAACGGCATGATCTGAAAAAGCTGGCGGGGCGTGCGCCTCTTTGTTTACGTCGTTATCGCCTCTTCCTATTTACTGCTATCGAGATCTTCGCATTGGTCTATCGATCGAATTGCGGAACCAATGCGAAATTAATTCGAACGCGATGTCAACGAGAAAGATGACTGAAAAATATTGATAGGAATATTATAATCTTTAAAATGGAGAAGGGGGATCTTATTGCTCTTAAATATTTTATCTCCTAAAATATTTACATTAGAAGATGCACGTACAAGATCTTGAAAAATCTAATCAAAGAATAAAAAGAGAGAAAGGAGAAAAGAGAGAGAATTAAGATAATTTTTAATAAAACTTGTATAGAAATAATGTTTCTACAATAACTTATTGTTTCATTAGTTTTACCAAAATTCATCGAAACAATAAGCATCAACTCTCTGTAGAAAGCTCTTTTTTGCGTAATACTTAAACTTGGCTCTTTCATTCTCGTTTCATTGTTCTCAATCTCATTATTTATCTCTTATATATACGTGTGTGTATGTCTATATTTTTTAGTTGAATAAAATCCACTGTATTTGCTTAATACTTACCTTATAAAATATTCTAATTTCTCGTTTTGTAATAATGCTTATTGATGAATAATTCTCTTAAATAGACCTTTCATGGAAACAATTACATACTCATGCTTACGTGCATGTTTTATAAATTGTGCAAATATTTGCGTTCCGCAGCGGATGTATCGCGTGATATGTAACATTTGTATGATGTTATTAACGAATGATCCGGCTGGTTATTCTAAGAGGATGAGTTTGATGATGGTTGGGTGCGCAGAATGGAACTATCCGCTATAATTAGATCGCATTCTGAGCATTCATCTACGGTTGTTTTTACGTGTTTAGATGGAATCTGACAATGTATGAGAGAAATAGACATAGGAAATATGAATTTTGTTTCAAAGAATCTTTGCAATCATCTGGAATTTTTTTTTTTTTTTTAGGAACATATGTTATTTAATTAATTCATCCTGCTTTTAGTTTTTGCGAAAGAATTAACGGATTCCTACCGTGAGAACGGTCAGTAATTTGATACATGGTGATTATTAGTCGGATACTCTAGTATTACAAAAAGAAAATAAAAAAAAATAATATGAATTGAATTAAATGGCTGTTGACGAATTCCATAATTTATCGTGGGCGCGTTTCATTTCGCGTGGATAACGTCATTTAAATGTCGAGCCGACTAATAATCACCATGTGTCAAATTACTGACCGTTCTCACGGTAGAAATGCGTTAATTCTATCGAAAAAACTAAAAGCCGGACGTTGGAAATGTTTGTTTTTTACAAACATGTTCCAGCTATGGGATTATATAATTGAAGCTAATCGTTCAAAAAAATGTTACGATCTTTTTTATGCTTTAAAAGTCGATTTGATAGAAAGTCCTCTGATTTTAGACCTTAGACAATCTATAATTAGCGGCAAAATTTAAGACAGAATTCTATTTATATGTTTTATGTGTCATATAATGCAGAAAACATTTGGACACGAAAATACATGGAAATCAAAATATATATTAAAATATATACATATACATATATATAAGATATATTTCAAAATTTCCGCGATAACAACTATTGAAGAAATCAGCAAGCGAAAGAATTAATCATTATTGTGGATAAGCGATAATAATGAACTCCGATATTTTCGAATAATGTACTTTATATGTTCTTTAAAAAAAATAGGTGAACATAAAAAGATATTTCTTATCTCAGACTTTTAATTGATCAAATCTATTGGATATATTATTTTATCTATTAATTAATAGTATCTATTATTTAACATGGAATTTTGAGATTTTCGATGTTGGTATGCAAATTTGAAGATTGGAATGCGCAGAACATTTTTAGTAAAAATTGACTGAGCGAGCAAAAAATTTTTAACAGATTTGACACATTCGACAGATTCAGTTAATCCGCAAGTTTCAATCTTTGAGTGATGCACGCGATTGAGTACACAGCTGTGTACAAAATATCGAATCTCGTGATAATAGAAAATGATACGGTTCAGCTACCAAAGCTGTTACGAGTTAATATCAGTATTTAAAGGCTGAGCAATTAAAAGAAAAAGTTAGATGTCAAGAATGAATGGACGAGGTAAATCCGATGTAAATAGCATATTATAATTATACTTTAAGATTATACGCTATAAATAATTATTTTGCCACTTTATTTAAACTCTTCCTAATCTTAGTTATTGATTCATGGTCGATTTCACGGGCGATACCAACGGATGTTAATCGTTACGCTATTACAACAACGTTACAGCTAGTATTATTGCAGTGAGTGTACACGTGATTGCTGGAGAGCGTGAATCGATGATGGCAAACTTGGAAATAGCAACGGCAGTTGCACCGGGGGAGGTCTTTTACGTGGATCTTTGTCATTATGTAAAGGAAATAAGGATGTAGATTGAGAGAGAAGAGATGGCTAGGTGCACGTGTATGTGCGTGAGACAGAGAAAGAGAGAGATGCTAGAAAGAGAGAGGTGGTATGTGCGTCATGTCGGATCCATTCACCGGCTTCGCAAAGATGGAATGAACCAGGTCGCGGGTTACAGTTTATTTAGGTCAGCTTCTCTGCTCTTCTCACGACCTCGATGGGAGCGATTAACTCTCTGGTTACCATGTGAATACGCCGCCGGCATCAATGAAATGTCCACAATGACCCTGATCCGACGAATTGTCCTTAACGAGCCACTCCGTAAAGCCATTCTTATTACGCATTTATATCATGATTTTAAAAAATCGTCATTTTCTTTGAATTTTATTTTTATATCGAATATCTTCGAGCTACAGTGTGTTACAAGATACTAAAGCCGAGAATTTTAAATTATAATAGACTATTTGCAAGCGTAGAATACTACATTGCAGAATAATAAAAAAAAATGGAGAGAAATAAAAGAATATAATTTACTTATGAGATAGAAGTTTTATCATATTATCATGAATGCAACAGAATCATAGTTACTCGCGTTACTTTTGCTCGTTTACCTTTTTGTTTATCAGAATGTGAATCTATCGACACTATCGTTGCTAGAGAAGCTCTCACTAAGATCAATCGTCGAGTGCATCTAGTGTTTCCCTATTGTTTTCTTTGGTGCGAGTAGCTCTTGATAGTGAATCTTTATCGAGATGAGCTTATTGTTCTGCTTTTAGAATTGAAGTGTTTTATCAGATTATTTGTCTAAACATTGATAATCTTTGTTTAGACATAGTTTAGATTTTATAAACATTGGAATAATTTATGCATCGTATTGAACTTTAAAGAGATTCTTTCTGACAAATAAATCTTTATGAATTAAAAGATATATTAACGCATTTTAATTTTAATATAGAATTTTGATGAATTAGCGTGATATAATTTATTACTATTCCAATATGATAATTTCTATAATCATCTTGATGATAATTAAAGCCGGTTTTTTTTTGGGACTAGTAGCCTAGTTGCGGGATCTATGTGATATTGGCTTAGCTCCATGTCGCGTTGCGAATCGTGTTTCGGTGGCCCGAATACGCGGATATTTATCGACATATATTAACTTTCGACCAGGAATTCCTGCGCTGCGACGAGTCACAAAATTGCTCCGCTTCGTTTCGAGCAGATATGAAAAATGCAAATTAAGGAAACATGCACTTTCTATAGTACACGTATTTTTCCTGGATATTTTTGTAAAAATTATGATGATCGACGTGTGAGTTAAAAGACGAAACGATGATTAACGAACGGACGAACGTGTCGAATCCTTGACAATGATTGTTCATCGCGAATCGCGTCTAAAAGCGAAATGCAGGAAAAGATAGCATAGAGATAATGGCTTTATGCGTTTAACCATTTAGTTCCCGTTAACAAGAGAGAACGGGAAGGGAAATTAATTTCTCTCGGTCTCTTGTTAGGTCTCTCAAACGGACGTGCTGCTTTTTGTTAAAAGTTGACGTTGACATTCGTTCTTCACAAAGAACTTCCCGTCGACTCTCTTTTCTCCCTTTTTCTCGAGCGTTTCATAACCGTTCGACATTCTACCGAATAAAAAAAAAATTTTAATAAAAACCAGTTCTCCAATGAATCATTCAATTATGCGTGTTGCAACTTTTATTAGCCGTCATTTTGGTCGAATAAAGTCAATTCAACGCATAGTTGTTTACTTATAAGTTTATTGAATTAACTGCCTGATACAATAAACATACTAATTTGCATTGAGATTATTATATTAATTTGAAATAATTGAGTGCTCATTTAGTTGTTAGTAAGTAAAGTTGATTTTGAATTTGCATACAGCATACTTAATATCGTAAATCAGAATCCTTGAATCGGTTGAAGGACTGAACATTACATCACGTCCGTCGTTTGTTTTACTATATTTTTTTGTACAAAATATTTTATTTTGAAAATGTCTCAGGTTTTATTTAGATGCAGGAAATTATTGCGATGCACAGAGACAATTCGGAAAAGTTTATTTGCGATAAATGCTGCTAAATGGTTTTTCCTTGAGTTGGAAGAACGATTTTCAATTATTATATTTTATGTATATATATATATATGTAAATATGGAATTTAAGATAAAAATAGAGAATAAATAAACGATATACATTATAAATTATAATAATAAATGAATTTATATTTGTCTTATTTGAATGATTATTACTATTTAAGAGCGCGTATATGTATAGTACAGTAGTACAGCTAGTATTTATGGTCCGACATGCGCTCTTGGAAGATGTACTGACCTTGGCATTATGGTAGCTGAGAGTTTCAGTGGATCAGCTGACTCGGTCATGGTGAAAAACGTGCGATAAAGAGAATGAAAAGGAGTGGCAATGAGAGCCGGAGAAATCCATAAAAATTGTAAGAAAGAAGAAGAAAACGGTAAAAGCACAAAGGAAACCAACAGGAAAAACAGCATTATTGTTTTTTTTTATATAAAAGTATGTGTACACCCTCGTGCTAAAAATATATTAAAAATTTATACCTTCCTCCTGATAGAGATATAGAGAGCAGAAGAAAGAAAGACAGTAAATGTATAAGGATAGCAGAGCATTGTGGGGTTGGTGGGCCAGGATCAAGAGTAGTGGTTGGGGATGAAGGTGGTAGGGACACAAGCTGTGGAGGGGGACGTATTGATTGCGTGCGGTTAGAGCGACGAGAAGAGATCATGCAAGACAGAGAGAGGACCATCGGAGAGTGAGAAGTAGAGAAGAGGAGAAAAAGAGAAAGAAGCTATCAGTGAGAGGAAGCGAGAGAAAGATAGCACGAGAACGGTACGGGAGATGGTAAGGACTCGTGTAACCGAAACAGCGTGATCAACGCAAACAGTTGGAGGATAAAGAAGGGGGGATGAAAGGGAGAGGGATAGGTAAATGAAAATGGAGGTGAGCCAAGGAGAAAGTGGGACAAGAAGATAAAGGAAATGAAGAACTTGAACTGCGGGAAAGTGCGAAAGAGGAAAAAGATTTCAGGGGAAATATTGCAATAGAATAAAATTGCCGTAGAGCTGGGGGAATGAAATTACTCGTGTGAAAGTGGATTACAGTATAAGTGATTTTGAGAACGGGATAGAAAAGGGACATTAAACGTCGCACTACACGATTTTTTGTCTGCGCATCCGGAACGCTTCGATTTTCAACATATTAGTTGTTCCAATCGAGTTTCTTATTTTTTTCATTTCCTTTCACGAAATGCTTTAGACTATATTTGCATTGCAAAAAGACTAAAATATAAGAGGAAAACAAGATGGTTTGAGCCTTAATATTATCAAGTGGTACTTAATAAAATTAAGTAAATAAATTTTGTTTTTATAAAAATAGATATATTTTAGTAAAATTTTGGCTAAAATAAAATCATTTTAATATAATATTATCTTTTAAATTATGAAATGTTTATATAATTTTATTTAATTTTAAGATAAGTTTTTATTGTTAGTTTTATTGTTATTTATATACATATATGTGTATATATGTATATGTGTGTGTGTGTGTGTGTGTGTGTGTGTGTGTGTGTGTGTGTGTGTGTGTGTGTGTACAGTCAGAATATAATAAAATATATAATTCTCAAATAATTTTTTTTTATCTGATAAAATAAAACGTTTAATCAAATTTACCGAAAATAATTAACGATCACGCAGGCTAATTTTTGATTTGATATTCTTTATTGTTTTCTTCTTATTTATAGTCTGCAGAAGATTATCTCGAATCATAACAGTAATAATTTAACAGCTCACTGTGTGATCATATTCCTTTGTTCCTCTTTTAAATTATTATCAATATACACAGCATTAGAGAGAATTTATCAACATCGACAAAAGGAGAAAAAGAATGGAAAAGAATATAAAATTCTGAAAGCGAAAGAGCCAGAGATAAAGCGAATGAGACAGAGAAAGAAAGAGAGAGAAAGAGAGACGGAGATCAATGCTGTTATTCTGCAATGCTGGCATATACTATTATTTTCTTCCACTTTGGAATGTGTGCCGAGGGAAACTTTTGCGAAGTTTTCGTCTATGCGAAATGTTATGTTAGTCAATGTATGTAGGTCGCTTAGTTGCTCGTTGGTGTGAGTCACGGAAGGGAAGATGCGCCAGGTCGCGTCGAGTTGAAGTTGCAACTCGACGAGCACCAGTGGACTGGCATTTATCAGATCTACGATACGCAAAGAGCGTGAAATGACGAGTTCCACGACAGTTGCAGTAGATTTTAAGAGTAGCTAACTATTTGGCACGGGAGTAAGTCTGTATTGAATGGATTATTGATTCAATTTTTGGAAGCTCGAATTATAATTTTTAAGATGTGAGAAATTCTGTCCTCCAAAAACTTAATTTAAAGCAATGGGAGTAACTGCATTTGTTGTAGAATCTTATCTTCTTCCACTTGATACAAAATCGAATTAGTATTTAGGTATCAATAACTATATTGGGTTGTTATATCCATTCATAGAATTGTATTATCATCATGCGCAAGTTTCGTTCAAAGTTCGTTAAAGACCGATGAACGAACGTTAATGAAATCGCGGTTTGGCAAGATTGATGACGAAGAGCAGTGTCAAATCACAAGAATGTTACGTTAATTTTGCTTTTCCCTTGTGTTACATGGATTTTTTCCCCAAAGTACTACGGTAGTATGTATCGGAACGAATTCAGACTCTGTATATATATTCTGATCTTACATATAGTATTAATTATTTTCACGTTTGATCTTAATCTTTTTCTGATTCAAGCTTCTAAATAAGATATACATTTCATGATTAGACTATGAGAGCGACTCTGAGAGATGCACGATTGTTTTTTTCTGGGCGTTTGATATATATGGTCGTTGGTCTGGTGAAAATTCATGAAGATGTTGACGATGATGGCGGCAACGACGTTGATGAGTCTCGGCACGAAGACCCCGCTCGCCCGATTTGTCATCATCCCTCTTTGCTATCTTCTTTCGCTATTCTCATCCGCGCGATCCACCCACATTTTTTCTCTTCACAGTGTTAAACAGTGTTAAACTTCTCTCATCCACGAACGCGACAAACGGTCTGCCTTATCCGCAAAGGGGGGAGAAGAATGGATGTGGGAGAAGAATGTCTGGAGTGTGGGGAGGATTGTGGAGAACATGCTAGAATGGAATGGAATGGGGTGCACCTCGTTGCCCAGCTTGATTACGCAACAACCATTGATCTTCTCGGTTTTTAGAACCTTGTGCTTTCCAGAGCTGAAGTTATATAGACGATTTAGACAAAATGTGTTGTTTCTCAGACATTCGAACGAATGTGGACAAAAATCTAATCAAAGATAATTTAATTAAAGTTTACGTAAAGGAATACATTGGATTCTTTTATTTTTCATTTATCTCTGTATTATTTTTAATCTTTATTTGAATAATATAAAGATGATAGACCTCTCTTCTTCCTCTCAACACAAATATGCATATTGACATGCAACATTGTTGTTTTACATTTAGCTAAGTACATTACTTTTTTTATTTATCAATTGATAATAAGACAAATTAAGAGCCAAGATACGTTCATAGCGAAAATAGGAGAAAATTGAAGCTGAAATAAAAAACTCGCGTGTCCCGTACATAAGGATACTAACGATTGCACTGCGCAATTAGGGCAAACGAAACAGCTATGGAGAGAAGATAGGTTCTGACGCGGCGTGGCGTAATGTGAACACGGGGATATGCAATTTTGTATAGGGTGAGTGGAAACTTGGTCAGGACGAAAAAGAGGAGGAAGGGCTTGGCGCTTCGCAGGAGAGAGAGAGGGAGAGCGATGGAGAGGGTGGGATGGCGAAAGGAAGACGACATCCCCGCGCGCAGGAGGACGCGCGCAGCTTTCCGGTCGCTCCAGTGAGCGAGGCGCGTGCGACGAGGAAGAAGGTACGACGGAAACGAGTCGCTTCTGTCCTCGATTCGCGATATTCCTCCATGCGTCGCGCTCCCACCATCCACAAGCTCTGTCACCTCCATCCAGCTACGGTGAAGAAGAAGAAAAAGAAGAGAGACAGAGAGAAGGAGAGAGATACAGAAAGGGAGGTGAAAAACGGAAAGAGAGCTCATCGTCAGTACGGTGTGGTGCGCTCAGACGTGTTCTCGTCGGCGCAGCGCGAAGGTGGAGCCGAGAGAACACTCCCTGGCCTCTCCCGCTCGCACCTCGTGGCCGGCCGTAGGTAGATACGTGAGGGATACGCGCGCGAGCGCCGTACGACGCGGACGAGAGGAAGAGTGAGCCGAACGAGCGACCCGAACCGCTCGGACCTATATGAGTGCCAGTTTCGCGGAGGAGTGCGTGCGCGAACGAAGCCGCGGCTCCGGTCGGCGCGGCGGCGGTGCTGAGTGCGGTCGCGCGCGCGGTACGAGGTGCAGTGAGGTGTACGAAGGTGTACAAGGTGCTCCGGAAAGGCGTTGTCGTTATCGGGGAAGAGGACGCTCTCTCTCTCCTCTTGGCGATGATTAAACTGTCGCGACCTCAAAGATCCGTAATGACACGTCATTGGATTCCGCACGACTTGGCGCGGCTGCTCCTTCCTGTCGTCAAACGTCAGTGATCGGCGAAATGCGCGAGGGCATCAGCGCCAGTTGATCCTGGAAGTACTTAGCATTGTTTGTCCCGCTGCGCCTTATCCTGCGTCGGAATCTTGCGGGACAGGGTGGAAGACGCGATAAGGGTGGAAAAAATCGAGACAAAGGAGAAAAATCAGGAGATAGAAGAAAAGAAGGACACGGTACGGAATAAACGAGAAAGAGAAAAGGACAAAGGGAAGAAGAGAAGCTAACGAATGTTAAAAGGAAACGAGAGAAAAGCTGGAAATCCAGAAAGAGAATAGACAGAGCCAGCAGCAGCAGCAGCAGCAGCAGCAGCAGTAGCAGCAGCCATTTTGATCGTGCGTTCTGCGCTGTCGCCGCTATAACTACTCATCAAAGTGATCTCGGTGTTCGGTGATCTTGTGTAATATTCTCGTGGTATACAGTGGTATCGGTGTCAGTGAAATTTATAAAAAAAAAAAAATAAAAGGATCGATACCGGGATGAGAGGAGGAAGAGAACGATTCGAAACGGTGCGCCTGCGATAGAAGGAAGAGTGATAGTGCGAGAGCAAAGAAGAACGAAGAAGAATAGACGAGGACGGCGAGAGTGACAGAGAGAGGGACCATCGAAGGGTGCGTGTTGTGCGGGGGTGCACCGCTCTCCGGTGGCATGGGGCTCGGGAGGGGGACTCGCCCCCTCTCGTAACCGCCGCGAAGCGCCAAGATTTCCCGCATCGAGTTCATCGAGAAATGGGGGCTGACCCCTGTCCTCAAACCGAGGCAGGACCTACGCCCCCACCGGAATGGTGCGGAGGAACACGGCGACACGAGGTAGGCCGAGCCGAATAGCCGCATTGAGTAGCGAAAGTTGATAGCGGCTAAAATATGATAGAGGTGTCGACGATGATAGACAGGTCATTTGAATGCGCGTAGCGATAACGATAGATGGTCATATATGTTTTAATGATTGTCACGAACCATGATTTGCGAAGAATCCTTTGGCTATGAGAAAATCAATGGGATTTTAATCTATATGTGTCTTTGGTGATTTATGGATTCTTAGAATCTAAAGTCCTGGAAACTGCTGCGCAGTGATACTAATCGACGTAAGATTAAACTATAGGGTGATTACTGAGACAGCAAGTCATTCGCATGTATGATAAAGATGTCAAAATCAATTGTCGTTGATAGAAATTGTGGAATAGTGGTTTTTAGAACACTGGTTTTTAGAAACTCTTGAATTACGCAAAAACAAAATATATTTGAATTTTTATAAAGAATTTTTATATTGGCTTGAATTTTTTTCTGACATTTCTGCAATTCTTAAGCTTACGATTTTATAAATTTAAAAAAATTGTAAGGTCTGAATTACTTCGGATCTCGTTCTTATTGTTAGTTGTGCGACTGTTCCGTGACCATTGATTTGCATGCGGACGGTGGGGTGGATCCATGAGATATAGCGTGCACAAAGCAAGAGCATTGGAATCTCGTGGCATGCCTGATTCATTATAGTCCTGTTAGCTATTTGCTCTTACATAAGCTTTACCCCCTTTTGAGTTATATCTCTACCAAATCATCTTTATTACTTGAATATCTTTTGTCTTAGCTTTATTATATGTAATTATCATAAACAAAACTTATATTTTGACGTATTATATAACATAATATTTTCTTATAATTTTTTAATTTGTGCGCATTATGTTGAATCTGTAGTTTGAAGACCTTAAAAATGTTGTTTCTTCATGTTGGTGTTAATTGTATATAGAGAGAAGAATCAATACAAGCAATCAGATTTAAGAAAATAGCAAATTGTAATCGAAGAAAATTTTTTTCAATATATTTTCTAACAAATCAAAAATTATTTCTGATTTCAATGTAAAGATAATACATATTTTAAAACTAGAATATATTTTTATTATCAAAATTCTAAACATTATTATTATTAATTATTTAAATAAATACATAACATTTGATTTAAATTCAAAATTCATATCTTGAAATTCTCAGAACATTCAAATCTTTGAGGGTTAAAAAATATCAGTGTTATCTTTAAGATACAAAATTATTTTTAAATTGATCACAGACAAAAGCAAGCATATATATATATATATATATATATATATATATATATATATATATATATAGTTTCAATAGAACAAAATTATATAATGGAATCTTCCGGGATACCTCATGTTGAATTTTGCTGTGAAAATATTATTTATCACGTTATTACATCGTTTATTATATCGAATGTTAAACTTTCGGAAATAAACAGCGTTAAAACCACATATGATATTTATATTGAAATAAATTATCCGCAGACTCTTGAAACCATCCACGGGCTAAACAGATTATTACGGTTTTCGTACGACGTGCATTTAAGGACCAGCCGTGAAAACCACGAGTGGACGTAAATTCAACCATCGCTTGCACTGCATTTAACTCGCTTTCCACCAGTGGCAAACTCTAAAACACGTTTTACGATTTCATGCGTTTGTAATTCGCGCAAGAAATTGCTCTCGAAGGAGGACGGAAAAAGATAGAGAGACATATTCCTCGATATACACTGCGTCTATACTATTGTTTACGATTCGCGATATGATCGGCACGATTATCCCGCGTTTCACAACTCGTCTCCTCACCAGGAAAAACAACAGGATGAGAAACAAACAATGCGATCAATGAGTCGATCTAATAATAAACGTAATGGCCACACACGTGTAGATTTGCTCTGGCTATCGCCGCTATACTTTATCTTCCTTTTCTTTTTGAATATGCTTTGGCTCACGAATAATCACATTGTTTTCAATTTAATTGATATCATACAGAAGATATCTAGATTGTTGCTTTTTTAATAAATATTAAAAAGTGCGTATTTATTTATATTATTGCAAATTTTAAAACTGTTTAACTTACAATAATTGTTATATCTCGAATAATAAATTACGCGGTAGAATTTGGATTTAGCAGAAGAAACGCGTGGATCAGTCACATAAACTGTTGTCAGGAAAAAAAAAACGGTATTTGAGGAAAAAAAAAATAAACGGAGCTTTGTGACTTAGTCGTAACACACACTCATCATCGAGTAATTACAATTGATTAATACGCGACATGGTTAAATGATGGCGCAAGATAAGGCGCTAAAAATATATTACCATTTCTGACTGAATCAGCTATCTTTAGAACAAAAGCATTATTTTTTGCCGAGCATTTTAATGGAATGCACATGTACGATTTCTTTAACGAGTCATCGGCGAAGGTTGAAAAAACATGTTGCTGAGACAGATACATCTTTTTATACAATTATTATGGGGAAGGGGGGATGGAATTAAATCTATCCCATATTAATAATGAGAGACGAAGACGCAGGAAAATATATATTTAAAAGATTTACGAGGAAAATCAACTTTTAACAAGCCGATAACTTCTATAAAAATAAATAAAAAGAATATACTTTTCTTTGTATAAGAAAACATATATCTTAATAAATTAAAAAAAAAAATGATTCTTTGTGAATCTAACGACCACCCGCAGAATATTCTAAAGTTTGAATACAATATTCACATCCTTATTAAATACAAATCCATTCAGCTCTGTGCATCAAGATATTTCGGGAACAAGATATTTCTCGTACTCTCGATTCGTTCATCTCTTGCATGTGCGAAACTCTCTCGAAGTACATACTTAAATTATCCTCGTATGCGCACGCAAAGAAAATGCACCTTTCACATAGGAATCCGTCACGTGCGTGCATACGCGAGGGTGTTCGCATTCTTGCACTTGCATCGCATTAGCGATGAGATTCATATTCTAATCTTAAGTGAATGCCTAAATATGCGAGACACGCAAGATTACGCAATCGTTTTCGAGAAATCCTTGTTCAAAACTTATTTTACATTTACATATTTATTTACATACTGGAATCGTTATTGTGAAAGTATTTTATAAAATCGCTTTTGTTGCGATCAAGAATTAAACCCTCGAAAAGAGAGTATATACATATATTGTATATATGTATATAGAGAGAAAGAGAGAGAGAGAAATTCTAAACGAATTAAAAATATTAATTCAACGCGATTTATTGTGAATATATAATATTAACCTAAATATGCAATATTATAAGAGAAACATAATCTTTAAATTACACTTCTGCCAAATGAGTTTTTCAATTTTCTCTATTACTCTGATATTTCATTTTTTCGCACCTCTTCGTTTTATATATTGTAACTTTATAAAGATCGTTAAGGGCTGCCGCATCCGCTCCGCAGTGGCCTCTCTATTATCCGTGAAGTACTCGATGTAGCGAGAAAATGTAGACGACGCATTAAGGAGCAGAAAGTAGCACGACGTGGTCCGAGCTTCTTAAGGAAGCTCTGAATTAATGATGAAGTCAGGACCGTGACTAGGGAGATCGGAGCGTATCGATCTAATAAATCTTGACACGTGCTTTTTGCTTTCATTTTTCTATACACATTGAAAGATATATAATAAATTTTAATACAGCATATATATACGTTCGATCTTTTCTATTTCTTTTCTATATACCATGAAAATATTAATTCTTATTTTAATTATTTTAACGCATTAATCTGTTTTTTTTTTTTTTGCAAAGATGATAAACAGTCTAATCATGTAACCTTCGATTTAAAATTCTCGATCTTTCTCTACACAAGCGAGTAATCATTCTGTATAAAAATAATATTCATGTCCCTTTTAAATTTACTTGCTTAAAACGTCATGTGTTGGATTTCGTATTGTCATAAAATGAAAAATTATGTTTCCAGAAGGAAAATTGTTTCACTGAACCTGAGGAGATTATAAGAGTGATGTGTTAGGACTTTGAATCCAAGTCTACCCTTTTCTAAGGATCAGGTTACGCAACTTCCTCCTTGAAGATTCGTGCGCAGTCAGCTCTTCGTCTTTTTCGCCGTCTTGATCTCTTCTTTTAATATGGGTCAGCCTGATTATGCCGAGGCACGAATGATCGCATAAAAATGGAAAGAGCGATGCTTCATGTAGGCGAAGTGTTGCTGATAAAGGAGAGTGAGGGGTATAAGAACTCAGCGAATATTTAGGGTTCTCGATTTCGCCGTCTTTTGACGGGAGAGAAATTATGATACACAAGGGTAATAGTTACACTTTTCATATGGATTAGATAGTGTTGTTACAAATTTTGAAAGACAGATTTTTGGTGAATATAGTATCTTGTTAATAGATAATACATGCAAATCATCATTTTCCCACGTTAAAATTTACGTAGTCACGAGTTAAGAAATACGCTTTTTTTCAACATATTTCTTCTTGCCGCATTCTTAGAAAATGTAGATACCGAAAATTGCGAAATTATAGAGCTACATATATCATATTTCTATCAGCTACATTCGAATATGTATAATTACTAGTGTGCACGATCAATCGCAGATCATTGGAATCGACACTCGTAATTATTTTCTTTCTCCAATGACCAATTTGTTTCCCGTTATTTTCCGCTATTTTCGTTTCAAGTCCCTTCTATAGCATTTCATTTTTCCGGCAGTTGGACAGTATCATATAAATGGAATTGATTCTCACTCGTAATCACTAAACCGGACTCACGTTACCAATTAGAGGCCGACACCTTTCACGCTTCTTCTCTGACGGGAAGCAACCGCTCTTAATAGGTATCAGGCCTTACATCACTCGACATTGATAGGTATCGGTGCTTTAAACTTGTTACCTACTTTCGCGCAAATTTGAAAAGGGAAGAAAATTTTTAAATTGGAAAAAATTGTGCGATAAATTAGTAAAAAGTTTGGAAACTATTTTCGACAATATTCCACGAGAGAACGAATAAAACCAAAAATTTTATTTGTTATCAGTGAATTTAAATTTATATTATTTAGTATCGGAAAATGGAAGAAAAAATTTTAAAATTTATAAGGACTTTTTTCTCTTTATTTACGAGTACATTTTACGCGAAAATTTTTACAAATTTTTGATATTTATCGTGGATGAAATAATTTATTTGCATGATAACTTTATGCTCGGCTATCGAAATATCAAAATGATACAGCGCGCGTTGTAAATTTTAAGTTAATTGAGATTTATCGATGGATTAATTTTCTCGAATCACAATCAAAATCCCGCTTTTATTTTCTTGAGTTTATAAAGGATTACGCGCAATGTATCTTATGCGCATAAAACGCACAATAACGTGTTGTAATCGATAATCCTTGCATCTCTAGTGCTGCACTTCGTACACAGAAGCATCATCATTATCTATTGTTTCTTCTCTTTCAGCAGATATGATAGTTATGATAGTGTTATAAATGATTATGCTATGTAACCTAATGAATGTTTCGTAGAGTTGAAATTGTTATATTGAAAGTTAGCTCTTGAGATTACGAATTTTTCATACATATCACTAAAATCAAGCACTTAATACGAACTTTATTAGTCTATCCGTTACACGTGAAATTCTTCTCCATGGCGGCACGTGTCATCGGCAATCGTCGTGTAAGACCGTCGTGTAGTGGCTATTTCCGCTACTACGTCGTGCTATTTCTATCGTCCGCGCTTCGGGGGTACACGGACTTTGAAATTGATGTTTGTCCTCGTCACATCGGCTTCCCATTGACGTCCTAAAATAAATCACCAATCGACGTAACTGCCGACGGATACATCGACTGGATGCGTCTTCGTTTTTAAATCAGACATCTTGTAAAGCAGCTCTAGCCGTGAGCGACTTTTACGTCTTCTATAAGTGGATTATTTAATAATTAATTTTAGAAACACCAGAAATGTTGAAGTATTCCGCGAAATAACTTTCAAGAGGATTAATTACACTTCTGTTAAAAATTTTTTGTATTGCATATTACATTCTACATACAGCGAAACTAAGCGTGATGACAATGGAGAATGATCGCGCGATCTTGTGAAAAGAAGCGTCTCACCAAGTTGATTCTTCAGCGTCCTTTCGGCATCTTATTGTAACGATGCGTACAGTTTTATATTTATTTGACATTTTCTTACTTATCGAAAACAAAATTATGTACAATATTTTAGAAATATTATTGAGGTATCATAAGTATGCTTGCGCTACTTATCAACCAAAACTTTCTAGGACAAGAAATCTTTGATATGTTAGCAAGAATTAAAAATTAGTGTATCAGCAATGATTTTTCCTGAAATTATCTCTCGTAGCATGTTTATTTGGATGAATGAATTTTCACAAAAGCTTGTTTCTCAAAACGATCTCTGTTCAAGCGAAATAACTTTCGCCCTTTTCGAATCCTCAAAGGGGGATTGTTCTTCCCTCATTCATTCTTAAAAGATGTCACTGAAGCGCCTGCATATAATTAATTCTCTAATTATATATGATCGCATGATACTAATTCTGACTATTCGTGGAACTTAATTGAGGTAAAAGGAAAAATTCTTATTTTACTATTTAAAAAGATATAGGCTAATCTAATTTATTTTTGAAACGCATTATTATCTTGAAAGTCATCATATGTTTTTAATATCAGTGTTTTGATGTTACTCAGGAGTTAATTAACGCGTCTGATAACTCGCCGATGTAATTCCGACGATTGTCGCTCTGACATTCATCCGAATCTCGTTTTTCCGATCTGTTTAACTATCGTGGAAACCGACGCGCACTCATCAATTGCTCGACACACTTTCGGTATCGTGTATACATAAGTTCAAGTAGAGGCTGCTAATAACGAGTAGATATTAACATACGTAGAGTATTGTAGATTATAGATATGCATTGTGTGTGTCTATTTCCATTTGGCCATTAGAACGTCAAGTCTAGTAGCCTAGCGGACACGTATATACGCCACGCGTCCACCTGATAGTCTATTAATAAGACAGCCTGCGGACCACTTTCTGGTAAACTGAAAATCTACTTGCTTAATGTAGTGCAGGAAGAGTACTGAGCATTTACAATACAATAATTGTGTGTTAAAAATTTATAGAGAGAATTATAAATATTTTACTGTATCACATTAGTACGGATCCTAGAATGGTTTTGTTATATACAAATTTTTTTAGATCAATATATGAGTATTTTAATCTTAATCTAAATCTAGCAATTTACGTAGTAATCTGATAATTTCTTCTTTCTATGATTTCTATATCATGTAGATGTGGAAGTTATTGAAATAGAGGCGCAGTATAATTTTTCGTTGTGCTGTCGAAAAGTATATTAACGGCATACGACTTTGATTATTGCAGATCGCTGCCGAAACTCAGCAGCCAGGACGAGGATGGGACGAATCCCCACACCCAATACACAGGCGTCACACATTTCGAGCCCATACCGCACGATCATGATTTCTGTGAGAGGGTCGTCATCAACGTAAGTTTTAACGTTTAATGAACTTTAATTCCGAAACTTCCCACTTTATGGACTGTTGATTTATGATAATCTCTCTGCCAAAAGACTTACAGACAGGATTTCATCGTTGTATAGGAGTATATCGTCGTTTTGTATCGCTTAGATTAAAGAATTCTCTCGAGGCAGAGATTATTATAGATAAAAGTTTTTGACTCCTTGTAATTCTTGGTGACACCGATTCTTGGAACGAAAAATTTTCGATTCCAAATACCAAAAAAGTTTTGTCTTCGCGAAAGCCTGGCGCCACGGATCCTTAATCTCGCGAAATTCTTGGCGCCATAAATCTATAAATTCGATGCTTTTTAAAGCGAAGGCGATAAAATATTGCCGATATCTCAAATATAAATATAGTTCCATTTAAATATTGCTTTCTCCATCCGTTCTTTCTCGTTTAATCGCGTTTCTGCCCTTTTTTATCGCTACAATCACTAGAATTATTTACATAATGTCGTTCTCATATAGGTAACATATAGGTAACTAATCCGATTCAGTATTCGCACATTCGTTCTTCTTTTCGAAGAGGTGAGATTATCTCAAGACATGAAGTGACCTACAGACCGCGTTTTGGCGGCCTCCCAAGTTCGTCTTGGAATCGGGGGCGATATAGCATCAAGGTCGTATTGTATGAACGGAATTATCTGTCCTCGCGGATGACACGACTGCATTGCGCCAATTACAGCAATCGGTTCGATCAATGTGTCTTACTTCTTTTTTTTTTTTTACTCTTCTTTCCGCCTCGATGTGGGCACAAAAACTCAGTAGAGGTCAAAGCACGCTGCGCGATGCGTGGGTTGAGCGTGTAGGTATCATGAGATCGATGTGTAACGTGCACACACATAGAAAACCTTTGAGAACTAACACATGCTTTTATTTCTGTTCTCAGTAAAAAGCAAAATGTTAAGAGACGTACTTGAAGATTATCTGAAAAATCTTTCTATTTCTAAAAGATGCATTTAATGTTTAGAAGTATATTGTTCTTTTACAATGAATTTATTTTATCCTCTTATCTTTTGCTCAACTGTCAACTTCTATCTGTGAGATTCTTTCGACAAAATAAAAATATTTTGTTATTGAAATCACATTTGCCACTTCTTTTTTTCTCTCTTCTCTATTTTCATTGGTTTCTTCTTTTTCTTTCTTTTTTGACCATTTTGTCGTGATGAAGCTTGTGTTTTCCTCGAGTATATATTCAGTTCTTGGCGAGAGTGAGAAATGTTAATCGAGTTGCTATAGTTAAACCGAAAAATACTGGAATTTTACATATTCTCTTTAAAAGAAAATAAGAAACCGCGACGTTTTGTCAAGAAAAATTAGTTTTATAGTTTGAGAATGATTATCGGTCACTCTCGGATACAATTCTAATCTCTTTAAATTCATTAATTTTTATAAACTATTTGTTAAAACATGTCGCTTGCAAATCCCAAGTTTTGTAGCTTCTTAATAATAGAAGATTGTTAATTTAATGTATCTTTTCTATTATAAATTAATCTTTAACTTTAAAAATATTTTATATTAAAATATTTAATTTCATAAATATTCTATTTGTACACTAGAAAAAAAATATTGATTTCACTAAATCCGTTCAACTAATTATTATTTTATTAATTCAAATATTTAAGTACTTAAGTCAAATACGACATATTAAATCTAACATGATATATATTTGACTTAAATACTTAAATATTAAAATTAACAGAATGGTAATTAGTTGGAATTTAGTCAAATCAACAATATTTTTTCAGTATATAAATATTATAAATTTTATAAAAAATTTTTTACAAATCATTGCACAAATCTTTAATAAATATTTTATATTAGTGTTTAATTTACGATTTAATAAACGCATTGAGTTTTTGACGAAATTGGTTTGATTGAATTATAGATTTCTCTTTAAAATATTGAAAATCTTAACGAGAATTACCTAGCTACTCAACATAAGATAACAACGCTACGTGGTCTACTCGATCGAAATGATAATCTCCGATAATACGTTAGTCCCTTTGTGACGAGCAGCTCCTACAACCCACCCGCGTCCCAATTAACCGCTTGAGCGGCGCGCCCCACCCTGCGCGGCGCCACTGTACTAATAATCGATTGCTGCGATCGACAGGTGAGCGGGCTACGGTTTGAGACACAGCTGCGTACGCTGAACCAATTTCCGGACACGCTGCTCGGCGATCCGACACGGCGGCTTCGATACTTCGATCCGCTACGCAACGAATATTTCTTCGATCGGAATCGACCTTCCTTCGATGCTATACTCTACTACTATCAGAGCGGCGGCCGTTTACGCCGCCCGGTCAACGTCCCGCTTGATGTCTTCTCCGAAGAGATCAAGTTCTACGAGCTGGGCGAGTTGGCGACTAATAAGTTCAGGTACGAGGACAACTTCTTTTGAATTGCTGTACATGAGCAATTTTGCTTACGAACAGAGATTCTTGTTTTTACACAAATCTACAAGACTTTCAAATCCACGATTATTAACAATAATTATTTCAGATCCCTACATTCATAGTTTTTTATCCTATTTATGTATCACATGTACTACACCTAATAATCCTTATACTTACACTTAGGAATTCTTTGACTAATTTAGAAATGGATTTGTTCTTGAAAATTTCTCGCATGATGACATAGCTGTGCAATTTCACACGTCTTTGTTTCTTTAGATCTTATTGTTAGTTACAATCCTGTAATCTAAGCCTTGCTCCAGCAAGGTTACTCTCAAAGAGCCTTTACAAACATTTTATAACTTAAATACAAGTAGAAGATTTACAGAGAATAACTTTGTGAGATTAACGAAGCAATGACTAACCAAACAGGGAAGACGAAGGCTTCATCAAGGAGGAGGAAAAGCCGCTGCCGTCGCACGAGTTTCAGAGGAAGGTCTGGCTGTTGTTTGAGTATCCGGAGAGCTCGCAAGGCGCCAGGGTGGTTGCCATAATCTCCGTGTTCGTCATCCTCCTGTCAATCGTGATCTTCTGCCTGGAGACGCTGCCCGAGTTCAAGCACTACAAGGTCTTCAACACGACGACGAACGGCACGAAGATCGAGGAGGACGAAGTGCCGGACATCACGGACCCGTTCTTCCTAATAGAGACTATTTGTATC
The DNA here is from genome assembly GCF_021464435.1 of Cataglyphis hispanica. Classification (NCBI taxonomy): domain Eukaryota; kingdom Metazoa; phylum Arthropoda; class Insecta; order Hymenoptera; family Formicidae; genus Cataglyphis; species Cataglyphis hispanica. Next base: position 7,831,930 of record NC_065956.1, on the reverse strand, counting down.
ATCTGGTTCACATTCGAGTTAATAGTGCGCTTCCTCGCCTGCCCAAACAAATTCAACTTCTTCCGTGACGTAATGAACATCATCGATATCATCGCGATCATTCCGTACTTCATCACCCTCGCCACAGTGGTGGCCGAGGAGGAGGACACGCTTAATCTACCTAAGGCGCCAGTGAGCCCGCAGGACAAGAGTACGAACCAAGCGATGTCCCTGGCGATCCTCAGGGTGATCAGGCTGGTCAGAGTGTTCCGGATATTCAAGTTATCTAGGCATAGTAAAGGCCTCCAAATCCTCGGGCGGACCCTCAAGGCCTCCATGAGGGAACTTGGATTGCTCATCTTTTTCCTCTTCATTGGTAAGTTCGATTATGGATTATTTCAAATAGTATTAGTAATAATAATATGACCAAAATATAACGATTTTTTATCAATCAGATATATGAATCTAGATTTTTCTCATATTGAGAGTACAAGCTGTGTAATAATATACTATACAATTTAGATGTATTTATCCAAATTGCATTGACATTTACAGTTGTACATTTACTTAACACTAAGTGATATGCATGCCAATTTTCTCATTATCGATATCATTAGTTATACGATTAATTAAAAATATGTCAATGAGAACTTTATCGGATATATGCATGAAATGTAATTTAAGTAATATACATATTTGAACACTTTCTTAAATTTATGTTATTTTAAAAATGTATGAGAGGGTTATAAATTAAATAAAAACAGGACGTAGAAAGGGGAAAGGGGGGAGAAGAAAAATATAGATAGACGAATGACGCATTGAGAAGAATAAGAACAAAAGCATTTAACAGAAATCGCGCGAGATCGAGGTGATCGGGCTTTTGCTATTCTAGTTTGCCTTATGTAACACATATCGTATGCAAATGCTTCGGAGTTTGGAACTGTTTCACGGAGGACCTTGGAATTACCATGAATGACAAAGTCATCGCGAACAACTATAGATCTGTTTTTATTGTCTGAAAAAATTTATGACATTTTTGCATCTCCCCTTTCCTCGGGTATATCTAATCTTATTTCTCTCGTTTATATGTATGCACCAATCCCAGAATGAATGAGAACATGAAATTTAGCAAGTTTTTTTGTAAATTCGAACTCATGGATACTTTATACTTTATGGATCTCTTTATACATGAGAATAATTACCTATAGAATTTTTTACACAAATACAAGCAGACTTAATGCAAATTACATGCAAGAAAAATCAATGAAAAAAGTTTGTTCCCCTAACTACGCGATTTATTGATGCTAAAGATAAACTATCGACACGGTGTTGTTTTCGCGAAGTCGCTTTTAAATCAATAATTTTCCGAATGTTTTCCTCTACGCTGACCTCGGAGACATTTGAAACATCGTTTCGAAATCTATGTTTCTTGGTAATCGTTTCTACGCGAATACTCGTCGCCCGTTAAAAGGAACGAGCAAACGAGATTTATGATGTCGTTTGTCTATTGAGTACAGTCAGTAACTTTCGGAAGCCGAAATCTTCGTCGAACTGTTCGCGTCACAATGGCTTTCGAAAGGGGAATATGCAAGATAGGATGTAGATGAGATAGATGGTAGAGATTTTAGAGACTATAGTAATTTTAAATTGCCACACATTTTTGTTATAGAAAGTTGCTGAAAGTAGAAACGAATTAAAAGTTTAGAGAGTCCAGTTTTAAGCGTTTAAAAATAGAATACACGGTACACGACACTGTTTGCTTTTACATTTTACAGATAAATGTAATTTCGATAATATTCATTTGATAATATTGCGTTATCGATATTCTAACTTTTAACTGATGTTATGTTAAAGTATTTATTTTTTTATTGAAATCGATTATATTGTATAAAATTATCACAATGTAATTATTTATTTTTTATCATACTGACATAATGACATAATTGTAATTTTTTTTACATTTTTTTACTAATTTTTTAAATATTTATTTGGATAATTGCGTTAATGCATATATCACCAACGAAATTTATTTATACTTTTTTAAGCTTAACTAATATAATGAAAAATAATTATAACAATTCAAGAATTATTTTTCTAAATGAGATATTATCTTATTTAAAGTATTCTACTACAAGTACAAGTTCGTCTACACTTAACTCTCTTAAGCTCTTTCAAGGATAAGATCTTCTACAGCCGACAGCTAAGCTCTCAGCCTTATGCGGACGAAGAAAACCCCCGTCATCGAATATGCCAACAATAAGACAATGAGTATTGCGCAAGCTTCAGAAATTTTTTCCCCACAACTGGACGACGAATCGCAAGCGTCTTAGTCGAAGAAATCGTCGGAACCTAGTTGATTCTAGTTGTAGAACGTTTCAGATGCAATCGCGAGATTTATCCAGATTAGGATGATCCCAGTAATTATGCCGTAACATATCCAACGTATATATTATCACATCTGAACAGACCAGGTGCGATCAATCGATCACCTGGATGACCGCGTGGGCGATTCCAGACTGGAGCCTCTTAATCAGAAGATCGCACAGATCGGACGATCCTAGTGGTCGGATTCCGCGTCCGCGGAACGTGTCAACATATGCGACAAGTGCGGATGATGACGTACATCGTCTTGACTCGTGTCTTCCTCTTGTGTTCGTTGCAGGTGTGGTGCTGTTCTCGTCAGCAGTCTACTTCGCGGAGGCCGGCACGCAGGACAGCTTCTTCAAATCGATACCGGACGCGTTCTGGTGGGCGGTGGTCACGATGACGACCGTGGGCTACGGCGATATGAGGTACAGAGCCACCGGGGGCGTTAAACCCACTGAACCGGTGTTTTCTTCCTTGCATTGCAGGTGTGGTGCTATTCTCGTCGGCGGTATACTTCGCGGAGGCCGGCTCCGAGAATTCGTTCTTCAAATCCATTCCGGACGCGTTCTGGTGGGCCGTTGTCACGATGACGACCGTGGGCTATGGTGACATGACGTATGATGTACTCACTTTCACTTAAGACTCTAGTTAATGCCCGCAAAACAATAACGATCAGGTCATCGAAAGAGAGAGAGAGAGAGAGAGAGAGAGAGAGAGCGAAAGAGAGAGAGAGAGAAAGAGAAATCTAAAGAACTCACGCAGCTCCTTGGCCTTGATTTATTTTAACATCTCTTTGAAGTTGCACCAACATCTATTAAACATTTAAATATTTTCTTGATTGAAAATTGAAATTAAAATTAAAATACTTTAATGATAATTTGAGTGATAAATTTAAAAAGAAAATTTATAAATTTGGAAAAGTATGCAATTCCTTGAATAACTTGTATATTAATTAGTATTGTAACAGTCATTTAATTGTATTCAAAGATGAGAATTAATCGAGACTGGTGATAAATATTAAAAAATTTAGAGATTTAGAAAAGTATGCAATTCCTTGAATAATTAAATATTAATTAGTATTGAAAGAGTCATGTAATTGTATTTAAAGATGAGAATTAATCGAAATTGTTGGTGCAATCACATTTTTTTCCTATCTTTGTCTTTCCTTCCAGTTAGCATGAGTTACTCGAACTAATTATTTTACTTATTGCCATATTGTTCTGTTTAAATTTGTGATGACGACATATTTAAATGCGACTAAGTTGTTTTTGATGAGTAAGAGTTATATAATGTTCTTACTTTATACGGGAATAAAATTTCATATAAAAAATTAATCACAATTAATCCAATTATTATTTGACAATTATTTGTCCAAATTTACGTAAAATTTTGTCTGGATTATAGTCGAAATTTAATTGTTATCTTAACGTGCCATTAAGCTATTTGTGTAAGATTTGGGAATTAAAGTTTGCACACATGAATACCAATTGTTTTTTCACCGTTGAATTAATAAAACTGATGATGTTTTTTTCAATCAATTCTCTATTCATCTTTTAATATTATTTGCACGCTCATTAATCAAAGCTGACACATGTTTTATGCGTTGCATCCTTGATTTCATATATATAATATACATCTTTTTTGCCTGACAATGAGATCCTTTAGATTATTTTAGATATTTATAGATTCCAAATTCTCTCTTGAATTTCACAATGATTTAATATTATGATGTCTCTGGGGCAAAGACATGTTATGATAAACTTTTTATATTATTATACTAAATTTGGCTCAATCACGATTAGAAAATCTTAAATATCGCGAAAAAGAAATATAATTTCTCTAATTACATGATCCACAATTATATGCATTTTTAGCATTCTAATAAATGTAAATTGCATTTCACACTTTGTTTCATACATCATCCCTCTAAATACTTACACTTATTTTATATCTTTTACATGTCAGATACACATCAGTATTCTGTTATTATTGTTTGTTCTACGGATTCATAAATTCAATAATTATTTGTTAAATTTGAGAAAACCGATTCCCTTTTAATAGTAATTTTGAAAGAAAAGTAAGCAAATATTTTGTTAAATAATTATGACTTTAAACTTATCGAAAATGAATCATGAAACGTCGAAATGGGAATTATACATATGCCGAAATTTCTTGAAGCTATTACATGGTAGCATTTCGAATGTATAAAATTAGAGTTGGATCATCGACAGCAGTAATTCTTGACGCTCGTAAAAACTTTGGCGGCGTCTATTGTTTCTACTGCGCATTATATATTCGCTATGCCACTTGCAACTGCTTGAACATGGCTCTCAAGAATTGCGGAACGTTTAAAAGTGTCTACTATATCCACTCGTTTAATTTTCACGCCCAATGAAATTCTCGTCTGAGTCATAGATTTTATAAAGCTCGAAAGCATATACTGTTTGTTCTAAAAACAAGTTACGAAAAAATATTATTTGATAATTGTGTTTAAAATTTAATTTGAAATATTTTCATTAAAAATATGGAGCAGTTTATATTGCTGCTTTGCAATAATGGGAAAAAGCTTAGCTTACTCTTAATTTTCTACCTTCATTGGGAAAAAAATCGCTGTCGTGTCGCGGCCTAGGAGGTCTCTTAGGCGATTGTCTACCGTAAATCAATAAGTGTCCTCAGACACGGAACCGCCCTGAAACAAAAGGAAAAATCACGGAGAGATTTGAAGCCGCCACGCAACACACTCACATATCGATCGATGCACACCCGCGAAATGCGCGCTACCGCGAGGTGTCCGGCTATTCCACTTCCGATGACCTTTGCACGACGTGGTTTGTTGAACTCGCGCTATAGATGATCAATATTGTTTGCAAGATTATGACACTTGCTCTTTGCACGCTGTCGATTGCGGTCTAGAAAGAGTTGAAGTATTGAATTAATAATAAAATGTAGAAATATACTTGGAAAATGTATTCGTTTGTCCTCGCAACATTTAATATGTTTATATCATTGTTGATGTATAGAAAAATGTCAAGGCACGCGAAACCACCGATCCAATATATCTTTGTTTATTTTATTAGAAGTAATTCGATGACGCGAACGAGATGGTATGATCGACTTTGCGCAGAAGCGAGCGCCGCTTGCCCCACCGAATGATCACTGAACGACATCGACCCGTGTGGCTCACGCATGATATATTTGCTGGCGTGAAAGAAGGGTGATTATTGTGGCCGGTTTTGAGGCTTATTTCTTTACGGTTCAAACGGAATCTTGAACGTAAATGGACAGAACATAAGATTTTTTTTAACAGAGCTCGACAGACAGGAATCGACTTTTATTTTTTTTTTTTTCGTTTATAGATACATTCTAATAACGTGTAAGGAAAATTACATTACTTTAACACATAGAGAAATGATCGTCAATATTATTTTAACTTTGTACGTTAAAAAAAAAAAACGATAAAAAAGAGGGTTTTTTCCAAAAAAAGATTCCCATCCCTGGTCTTGTGAACTCCGACCTATCGAATTGACCGATTCACGCATCCTTAAGCTTCTTATTTATTCAGAGCTTTGGTTTCATTTAAATTCACTTATCCGCATCATCATCTCATCGAAACTTTACTCCTCCTTTATTCCATAATGTGGTTCTACAGATTCTTGCGTGTGCTCTCTGAAAAAGGGTCTCCCGAGATTTTTAATCTTGCAAGATTTCTTGATGAGAAGGATCGATGCATGCATTCTTGCCTGACGATTGTCCAGCATGCGATTGCCCACGCAGACTATTATCATTACAATATATAGTCACAATTATTATAGCAAACATTATTTTCTTGCTCGATCTCATTTCTTCTCATAACTACGCTAGCGTCATTATGATCACCATGGTCATGGATCACGAAGGCCTATAGTACAACAATACTTAGCGGGAACAATCTCTTTTTTATAACTCGTGCTTTTATCATTTTAATGACTGCTCACTTTAATGAAGGCGAGTGTTGCACAGACGTAGGCGAGTTGTCCGTTCATTTACGAATTTGCTATATCAATATTTAAATAATGAAAACGAAAAGTTGACGTTTAATTACTTCGAGATTAACCGGCAATAATCACAAATTTGCTCCCTTAATCTAACTGACTTTATAATCGGTAAGAAAACACATCTATTTTGTAGACGTTTTGTGTATGTGTGTAAAACACTTTAATGCTAATCTCTAATCAATAATAGAAAAGTGATTGTTATTTCGTCGGTCAAATTGATTATCAATTAGACTGAAAGTTATCAAAACTGTTAAAATGACAACAAAATTATATGCGAGGAAAAGTATAAACAAGTTGAAAAACAAGCTTTTCGTTCGTACTTACATTCGTACGTGTTTGAATAATATATCATTGACATTTGAGTATATTTGGCTCAATCAATTTGTACGATGAGCGAGAATTTTTATTGAACTTACGACTCACACGTAATTTAATTGGCGCCTTGTCGTAAATGCCTGTTCAGAAAAAGCGAGAAAAGCCTAGAGTTAATTAATAACACCAGAATGTTAAATTAAATGTGAAAATAAAGGCAAATATATTTTTCTTTATTTTATTAAATATATATTTGCATAAAAAAAAATATTTTTTAAATTTTTCTTTAAAGTATAATTAATAACATAATAATTTTTTGCAATTGTTTAATTGTAACAATTCTCTGTAGAGCATTACATGCATACAGCGATTAAAGTAAATTATTAGAGCGATAATATATACAATGTTATTAATTAATGTTATTTCTGTAATATCGTATCATCTGATACTGTAGAAGAATGTTAAGCTATTTTTATCCAAGCCACTAATAATTTTTCGTGCCTCTTCAATGCACAACGAGTAATTATTCGATATATTTTGCGAATGCCTGTGAAAGGAAAAAACTACACTCATTATCAATTGTTCTTCTCAAAAACTCAAAGATGATTTGCTTGCCTTTGCTGTGCATCATCGAACATATTGTTCTGGCCTCACTATAACCAGTAACCGAGTGCGACTATATAAAAATTGACCGATTAAGCTCGATGTATAAATTTTAAAGAAATAGAATAGCACAGGTTGCTGCATCATTCTCAGTGAGCCAGTAGCGCAACGTGCTTTTTTCAGCACGCATTACAAAGAAGCCAACGAGTCCTTACGTTAGTCCCGTAGTCTAGCCTAGAGTGCTCGCTTATAGACACGCGTCACGCGCCGCTATATTTATATACGATTGAGAACGTATAGAATTAATCACGTAGCGTTGGTTGAATGGAAAATTGAGATTATTAGTTGGAAAATTACCGAAAGATATTGAGACAGCTGACTTTGCTCGGTCGCAGGTCTATCGACAAAATGAAATGTTCATTTAGATTAGTTAGCTGTATGTGCAGGCGATATGGTTCATGTGATACATGTCCACCTCGTTTAACATTCCGCCAACGCATGTGGACAATATTATAGGAGCCTCCAATACCGCATATAAGTAGCGCCACACTCGAAAAACACGGCAGATTCACACAAGATAGAAACACCACACCTAGCACCAAAAATTGAAGTTTGCGTTCGTGCTCTCTAAATTGTCGTATGTATCTAGGACGCGGCATCTGATACCGGTATCTTTTCTGATTTTGTTATAGGCCCGTGGGAGTCTGGGGAAAGATCGTGGGCTCATTATGCGCGATTGCCGGTGTCCTGACGATCGCTCTACCCGTCCCCGTTATCGTCTCCAACTTCAATTACTTCTATCATCGTGAGACTGACCAGGAAGAGATGCAGTCGCAGAATTTCAATCATGTGACCAGCTGTCCATATCTTCCTGGCACTTTAGGTACGCCGTAATGTTTCTTCATGAGATGTAGATTATCGATCTAAGAACTAGTGATAATAAATTGGAATTATAGATAATATAGAATAAAGATTTATGAGAAAATTGCGTTATGTGTTTTTCAGGTCTGAAGAAGATCTCGATGTCGGAATCCTCGTCGGATATAATGGAACTGGAGGAGGGTACTTTGTTTACTCATCCAGAGATAACGAAGAAGTCAAATTGCAACCCTCGCCACAATAACAATATCAATCCAGCCTGCATGAGCATCGAGACTGACGTTTGACTACTAGGTATTGCAGATTTAACTTGCGCATATGTTATACTTGACGAAATATCGGTAAACATTTGATTGATAGTTTTATTTTCACTCTACGCTATTGATTACAGTGAAGGAGATGGTGGCAGCGTGGTGGCCGTTGCTGAGCCAGTTGTCAAAGACCAACTGCAGCTTCCTGCGGTACCTGACGTAGGCCTCCTTCACACCTCGTCATAACCGTAACGGCTGGTGCCAGCGTCACATCTCACCAGCCTGTCCAATCAGATCCGTCAGGGGCGCCTCAGGTCAAGATTGCGAGAGGTTACCAAGGATCACGCAATTCTCCGGGAAGTCGATCGGGTGCTTCCTTCATCCGTGATGAGAAACGGGGATGAGAGATGGAATAGACCCAAAATGTCCGAGCAGCAAGAACGAATCTATCCCCTTTCTCGAGACGTCATCATCTCTCTCGCCATTGCTTCAGAAGACTTGCGCCTCACGTAAGGATCTACGTGCGAACGAAGGGGACGGGATATTCCTCACTCGCGTGCCATGCAAGTACGCGTGCGGCCCGAATCCCCCACACCACCGACTCCAGTGTTCAAAACAAAAAAATAAAATAAAAAATAAAAATATAACAAATGATATCGAAAAAACATCGCGGCGTCTTCGTATAAGCGCTGTCGAGTGTCCCACCCGTCCCTGCGGGCTCCTCCGATTTCCGGTATCCGACGAGTGAAAACGGGAAGGGGGAGCCGATAGAGGCGGCAAAACAAACCGGGATCGTACCAGATAATACTATATTAATTATTATCGATACAATTAATACCGAGTAACGTACACGTAGGGCGAGGGTAAATTAACAAAGTACGTTTTATGATTATCGCGAGTGCGGATGAGGACACTTGGACGAAGACGCTGCTTGCAGAAGAGGCGAAAACTGCGGAAACGGCAAAGAGGCACGCGAAAGAAGCATCAAGGATGGAGGAACAACATTTATAGAGAGAAAGCGAGAGAAAGAAAAAAACGAGAGTGAAAGCAAGAGCGAAAGAGAGTGAGAGAAAGAGAACGAGAGCAAGAGATGAAAAATATTCCGTTTCTTTTTAGTCCTTTTTCATAAAAAACAAATAAGCTAATTTTTATATTGAGTTATCACATTACATAATGCATTAATAATGTGAGGCAATTAGGTAACAGAGTTAATTTGTCCTATTTGTTACACACATTTGCAGATACATGCGTATCTATTTACGCGTAAATAGATTACATAAGTGCCGATGAAGTTAAGGTCGAAATCGAATAGTGCCATTTCATATAAACGAAAGATTAATATATCAATGAAAAGATTAATCATAATAATTACACATTTGCGAAAATAATGACGCAAACGATTTCGATGATATCTACATGTAACTGCAAAAGTTGCTTTGCCAATGTCGGTTTATGCACCCCTGCCGCTTAAAATTTCTATAATTAAAATTATCTATATCGAATATATCCGAAGAAAAAAAAACTAGAGGCATATTGTGAAAAATCAAAATGTTACTTAAACTAAGTATCATTTATGACGAAAATTATTGATGTCAAATTATAGCACAATATTATCTTTATAATTGAATCTTTGTATTAGATATATAAAAGTGAATCAATTTGCATGCTTATATTTGAAACGAAAAATAATAGAAACTAGGCCTCAGCATTATAAGTGGCAAGGGTGTATGTTCATATGTATGGGTGGTGAATTTTAAAGAATTACAATAGATTGAATATGAAGATGATCGCGCGAGATGATACGAGAGGGATTGTAATGACAACAAGTGTCCAAAAAATCAAAACCGAAAATGTCTGCCGATGGCGCGCGTTTTTATCCAAATCATAATTTAAAATTTTTCAACGCGTTCGATTTGATATTTCTGTCTTCGATATATGCGATAGTGACTTTTCAAGAATCGTGGATGATTGCATCGAGGACAGAATAATGACTATTCGACATTAACGATGGTTAGCGTGTATAAAAGTACGCGTGTGTTAAAAATAGCTCATATATTACGTTCTTCGACTTTATCAAAGCTCAAAGATCAAAGGATTACTGTGCGATTCCTTACGGAACTAAATTTTGATTCGTCTCGGAACTGCCAGAGGTATATCCTTGATAACGAGAAGTTATAAAATGTCGAGAGAAAACATTACAATAACTCTTATAGTTTTCCTCTTCATCTGTAAACAAATTTTTAATGGAATCAGTGTTCTACAAAAGTTGTTCTTAACTCATCCGAAACAGAATGATATATTTCGGTGATCAAAGAAGTAAAATTTAGGTTATTGTTTTGAGTTTTAAGTCAGATGGCAACAGAATGTGTATCAAGCAGGAAGAGGAAGACACATTGTCAAGACAAATTACTGTTTGGAGAACGAATTGGCACGCCAATCAATCCTAATACCTAATCTCTTCCCGGAGAGATTTTCCAAATCTGTTCGTCTCAAAGTTCCACTTCTTTTAGTACGACAGAAATATGTCGCAGAATCACCCAAAACTGCCAATTTAACGCTCTCGATTTATATCACGCCAAGGAATTACTCCAGGTACATCCTGCGGAGTCAAATCGATTTAAATCCGATCAATATTCGACGTGCTGATTCGATTCAAATTCGATGAAAACCAAAGTCAAGTAGGGAGACATATCTTCACTTATGTAGAATTCAAGGATATAAGAAGGGAAGAGATATACATGCAAACGCGCAAACATACAAGGTCCTCGTTCCATCTCCCGAAGTTACCGACTTTTGATTGTTATTCGACTCGATGAAGGAAAACCGAAGCAGAGCCCAGGTGAACCTTTTCAGTATCTATTTACTTTCTATTGTATACATCGTGCATTAGTTTTCATTGATTGGCATACGTTAAAGCATTATATTGCTAATATGACATATGCTAATTTGACAAAGTTTGTATACAAAGTTTACTTAGATTACTATACTTAGTTTTGATACTGAAGGGGTTAACTAAATCTGTTTAACAAGGCACATGTGATTTAAGGCTGATACATAATGAAAAGAAAATATAGGAGCAAGAAGTAAAAAATTAGTTTGCCAATATTAACTTAAAAAACAAAGAAATAGTTGTGCAAGTAGTAACATGAAAAAATAGATATTATCGAGCAACAAAATCAATGGAGTTTAGGCTCATAATCGTCAACCATAATATAAGTAATATGGAAATATCTAAAAGAGACATTCAATTAGAGCATAGACACGATTGAGAAAAATCGAATAGAGAATATTTCGCCTTTTAAGATGGAAGTTTTGCACTGATTTAACTGATCGAAAAGGAATGTAAGATCCGCATTATTCGCGACATATATTTATTCCCGATTCGTTCGATGCACTATCCATTGTTTGTTAATAACTTAATATCAGCTTATGCTCCTTGTTCTTATATTTCATTGTGTATCGGCTGTTTTAAATATGCGATCGATTACGCAAATGGCGAAGCAATTAATTCAGAAAAAAAAAAACAAAAAAACAAAAAAAAAACAAGGAAAGAAAAGATAAATCGATTTTAATTGGTAATCTCTCTTAGAAGTAATTTTAACAAACAGCTAATCTCATTTTTTAATAGTATCACAATATCGACGATGATGAAATTTTAGAGTTCACGAAATGAAAGAGATTGAGAAAGAGAGAGAAAGAGATAGAGAGAGTGAATGCAAGTGCATGTGTGCGCACGTGTGTGTATGTATGCGTATACATGTATATAAAAGAGAGAGAAAGATGAAAGAAGCAGAGAAATAATGGAATATATAGAGATATAACAAGATATATATTGATACAATAATTACACGGAGATTTAAGTTACACGCTTTTAATACAATACTCAGACCTCTCGCCTCGCTGATTTAGTCCGAGAAAAGAAATATAGAAATAATAAAAAAGCAAAATATAAAAAACTATGCATCAAACTACCAGCCTAGCTAAAATCGTGAAAGAAAGAGAGAGAGAGAGAGAGAGAGAGAGAGAGAGAGAGAGAGAGAGAATGTGTGAAAACAAGAGACAAAAGTGAGTAAAAAATTTGTTCTATGAACGATAAATTTATATTACTACTAAAAAATACTATTACTGTACTATCACTACTGCAACCGCTATTACTATTACTATTACTACTATTACTCTCTTATCATTACTATATTTACTATTATTATTAAATACTATTGCGCTATTACTATTACTACTACTACTGCTACTATTACAAACCGAACAAAAAAAAACACGCTATGGTGAAGTATTTAGATAACGAGAAACTACTCCGCTAGGCAGTCAGTAGCCGTTAGAGTACACGAAGATAGCCATTAGGTGGCGAATTACGACATCATCGTTGTCGCTGCGTCGGATTATTCATAATAATTGTATCAAAATTCCAAGTCTACATAGAATCGATCAAGCCAAGGCGGTTATACATAGTCGGCTGAATAAATATGAAAAATAGGCCGCCAAATAGAAAAAAAAATATTATAAAATATCAGATATACGTTGTCGTTCCGTTCGGTTTCCATCGGCAGACTTTCGTTGCCTGAAAATAAATACCAAGGATCGAGCTTTCATGACGACCTCTCAAAGATGAACACATCTTTCGATTTATCTTATTCTAAAAGTTACACGCGCGTAATTACTCATAGAGCACACAAATTAAATATTAATTAAATTACTTCCAATTTTTTTGTCTTATTTGAATAGCTCATTAAAGGAATGAAACCAAAATTAAGTTGATATCTAAAACAAAGTTTACATATGAGAAAATTTATACTATCGAACTTATTCATTCATTGAAGATTTAGAAAATCGCGATACAGAAATTGGATTTAGTTAATCATTAAAATGATCGTTAAAATTCTTTCCGCTCACTTTCCGCACGTATTTGAGGTCGTCATGCAAAAGCGAATCCTCGAAAATTCGTTGGACTTCCATTACGTTACGCCGTGTCTATTTTTAATTACGCGAAGAAAGAAAGAAAAAAAAAAACCCAAACGAGGTGTCACGGAAGTGTAACTTTCAACGTTTTCTGTTTGTGCACCGGGGCACGATAAGGCGTCTTGTAAAAGGGCACAGGACGAGCGAGCGGGAGTAGTCGCCGATGTTCCTTCTGTAAAATTAAGTCACCTGCATTCCTGGAGGAAGAGGGAAAAGAACTTTTCTCCCCTATCATCCTTTCCGCTGTGGTCTGTACGAATCGATTAACGAAGCGATTGTTGATTATCGAAGCGTTCCCTCCGTCGAGGATCCAGGAAAGAGACAGAAAAAGAGGAGAAGAGGAGAACATGAATAACGCGAATGAGAGTACGAAGGGAAAAGCGAAAGAGAACGAGTGAATGGAAGTATGTCTGAGAATGAGTGAGAGGGAGAGAAGAAAATTATCGGTAGTGAGAGAATTATGCGAGTCGAAGATGCATTCCGAAATAATTAGTTAACAATTAAAAAAAGAAGAGAAATAACTAGTATCGCTACGAAGTTAGAATTATATTTCGCTATCGCCATAAAGCGAGACGACTTGTCACTGCTAATTAATTAACGCGAAAAGGGGTCGCAAATAAGAGGAGTAAATCGGCGCGCCGTCGAGAGTTCCCTTTTTTGATCAACCAAAAGATAAATAACTAATAATAATAGTAATAATAATAACAATAATAATAACTCGTATGGTAATCAGGCTGGGTAGGATATTACGAATTATTATTCAAAGAAGATAAAGCGAGTAATTAAAAGCAATTTAGATGCCGGCGTCATTCTCGAACATCCTCCATCTTTGTCTTGATCCCTCCGTGGATCGCCACGATCGATTCTTCCTTGCTCGATTTCTCATTATACGATCAACACCACTATCGAAATATAAAATAGCAATAAGCTGCTAAAATTAGTTGCTTGATATCAAGTGAGAATAATCCAATCATGGAGATAAAAAATCGATATGTGAAAGGTAAAATCGATCGCCATGAATCCTCGCGCATTTAAAAATACGAGGGTATTAGGAATGGCACGGAGGATGCTCGAGCGCCGTCTGTGTGAATAAAAGAAAGAAGAAAATAGTAAAAAAGAAGTAATACAAGCGAGAAACAAGTACGAGCGCTCGTAGATCGAGACGACCGCTTTCAAGTGATATATTTAGGTATTATATGAGTCTCTCTCAAAACGTATTTTAAAGCGCTGCTGAAAAAAAATAATGTAATGTATAAGAATTAAAACGAACGTTTGTTATCATTCGGATAACGTTTTCGACGATTAATTTGTGCCGCGACGAGTATTACGTGTAAATGTATACAAATATATCATGTATAGGGTAAATCGTAAAGAGCAGGAAAGTTATATTTTGTTGATGAGTGTGTTTATACAGTTGAGTTTGTATAAACATTTCATTCGTTGCCGTTATTTATCTCAAACTTTTAAAATCACAATTTTGCAATAACTTGTAAAAAAAGTAACGTATTAATTTTTAATTTATTCCCTTTAACGAAATTTGAATCGGTAGAACTTTAATTCATTGAGAGATGATCGTACAACGATTTTGTAATCAGGTCTTGTATCAATTCTTCCCGGATCAAAGAAATGTGAGTGTTTCCAAATTTATTGTGGAATAATTACTACCGATACCGTACTTGACGCGAAATGCCCTATTTCACGTACATGATATATAAATATATATACACACCCGAAATATGTATATCTAATTGTAACGGATATGCCGGAACGGGAACACGGGATAAGTAAGAACCGCGAGAGGAAAGAGAATATGTGGCTCGTAAATTTGCAAAGTGGAAAGAAGTAATTCGTTTTTGCGAAGAGTAGAAAGTACTAATGTTACTATATATATTCGTACATACGCGGACACGTACACGTACACATATACAGAACATAAATACACAACGACGTACACGGATACAAGAATGACTTTCGAATAAGCTATTTAGTAGGGTAAATCTAAAAAGAAAACCGAAAAGTATATAAAAAATTTGTAATGCGAGGGCTGCACGCGGTGGCAGCCACCCCTGCCATACTAGTCGGTCAAAATCCATTTTGTGAATTAATTAAATTAATTAATTGATTGATCGAGAACTCGTTTATATAGTGTTGAGCACTGTTTTAAGTGCTTTTCATTTTTTGGCTGTGTGAAGCTTGTACTAAAGTAATTTAAAATGGGGGAAAAGTCATTTAATTATTGATTGACTTTGCGCAATCACTCTCGAAATTTCCGTAAAGCAAGAAGAAATAAATAAAAAATATATGAAAAGGAATAAATGTGAGAAAAAGAAAGAGAGAAAAAAAGAGGAAAAGAAGAGAGAATTTTGTGATGTATCGAGATCGCACTAAGCGGAAGAGAGATATAATCGAAAATAAGTGAAGAAGAAACGAAGGAAAGAGCGGCCGCAATTCATATTCGATCGCGCGTGAAGAGTTATTAATAAAATAATATTACTAAGTAAAAATAAATAAAATAAAAATTATAATAATAACGCAAATAATAAAAAAAAAACTAATGGGCATATATTAATAATATCCGATAAGTCGCACATAAATGCCACGTTTCCTTCGATACGTTACATGTATATTACATAATTCCGCATCTCCGTTTGTACGCATTTTAACAAACAGAGAGAGAAAAGAGAAAATACAAGGAGGAATAATGAGGACTAATAAGCGAATTACTACAGAGGATACATTTAAATAGCATATATAGATACCAAAGGAAAAGATAACTATATTACTCTTAACGGTACTAGCTCACACAAATATCCTGCCGAGTTGCCCCGGGTTACGCTAAGAGCCATCTGGCCCATTTTAACACAAACAAAAGATTTATTAAGTTTATAAGTGCTAAGAGAAGCTAAGCCCAACGCCTTATTCAGAATTAAACGGAAACTATGAGTAAAGAGAAGAGAAAGAGGAATGTAAGAAAAAAGGATAAGGGAGAGACAATAGTGAGAGAGAGAAGTAATAAAAAATAGGATAGAAAAATAAGAAAAAGGAGAGAGAGAGAGAGACGTAAAAAAGGTGAAAAATATAGGAGACAGAAAAGGAGAAATATAAGCTCTTATAGAGAGATTGAATATGGAGTGAAAGAAAACAGCATGTAACACATATAATCTATTTTTCGCCTGCGCCAAATAAGATCCTATGAAGATAATTATTATGATTATAAAAGGGAAAAAAGAGAAGAAACCGCTAATTTTTCTAACAAACCCGCGTATGCCGCCAGGAGACGACCGATGTCCTTGCGGCACGATTTTTTGTAAAGCCACTATTTCTATATTGCGTGACGGGGTTGCTGCAACTGCGTCGAAGATGACAGAGAAGAGAAAATTCAGCGTAAACATTTACCGATTTCAGCAAAAGAATGCACGATCGGAGGAGCGAACTGAGATATAAGATGGCCGCAATGCACGAGACTCGGCAATGAATTTACACAATTGAGGAGAGATCTGTGATATTACAATTTTCCATGAATATTTTTTGGATAATTGAATAAATTTCTTTAAAAAAAAAAAAAAAATTATTTTAGAAAAGAGAGATGAAAGCGACAGATCTTTGTAAATTCGTTGAATTTTGTTTTGCACACACATTCTATTAAAGATTTTTGCTGTCACAAACGTTTTAAATCTTTGATTCTATCAATTCGAAATTATGATTTTTTTTTTTCACCTTACGAGATTCATTATCGTGACTCGTGCATATCTTTCATCGTAGATTGAATATTGGTAGATTGAATATTGATACGGAGATCAAATTCCGTTAGGGTACCAAGGCACTCAGGGCAACGTTTAATATCGATCTTATTTGTACGTGGTGATCTAAGCTAAATTTTCGTTATACATTCATTACACTGAGTAGAAGATGCTAAATGAAAAATTCACGCGCAATATACTCAAATGCATCCGTAGCTTTTAAATGAAGTAAAGAAATAAAAGGCTGCTCTCCCGATTATTAATAATTGACTCTTTAAAAGTAATCGCGCATTTTGTAGAGGAATGAAGCTTCACAAGTTGTTATGTCACACTCGGAACTATCAGAATGTAGCAATAGATGATTTATACCGAGTACTTTCTGCGTTTTTTTTTTTCCTTTCTTTACATACGCAGATATAAATGCATAATGTGGTTTACTCGAGTTTCATACAAAGTACGCGAATAACTGAGCTAATAATAATGAAATTATTTGTGCAAATTAGAGTTGCCGTTGCTTTAGTGAGCCATTGATGATAACGAGTTACGCGAAATCGTAAGTAAAAAGATAGGAGGGGGGGGGGAGTAATGAAAGCACTAAAGGAAAAGAATTCACAAAAGCTAAACATGCGTCGAAGGGGATCACGTATGATGTAATATCGTATAACAAGCATATCCAATAATACCAACACCAAAGAATACTCGTGAGAAAAAGATGAGAAGTTTTCGAGAAACTTGGTTCGAGAAAGAGAAAATGTGATTATGAAAAATAATTATTAGAGAGAAATCCTTTTATATAGAATAAGAGAAGATTGAGTTTTTTTGTTACAAGTTGGAACACACACTGGTGCATTGTTACATATACATGAGAATTATGTTTCTTTCGTCGAATCATAAGGAAAGTCGATAGGGGCTATGTATAGGTTTTGGAGGGAGTAAGAGTGTGATATAAAAGAATCGATTTATCAATCGAAAATTCATACACCTTAAGACAAAACGATCCCTAATCACTAGCTGTGCACTAAGGACAACTACGTAGTGCTCATATATAGTCCGTTTGTTAATGTTTCAGATACTTTATTAAATGTTGATATAATATACTGCTACATTCCTTGTTTGTGTATGCCGAAACCTATTTCAAGTCTTTAACCCTTTATAGATTTCTAAATGCCTCAACACCTAATGTGATTTAAATATGCATTATTTAATGACTAATGTGTTATACAAAAGATAAAAATTAATTTTAGAGATCCATACATTTTATTTAACTAATTATATTATTAAAAAGATAAATCTCTCTCTTTCGCGCATATAATTTTCTTCACGATTTAATTCAAACACACATACACACATAACAAACAAAAAAACATACACACACGTTATAGAAGATTTAGATTATAAACTCACTAATTTCTCAGGTTATATAATTTTAAAGAAAGTATTGTTAACCCTATAAAGGGTTAAAAAATGAGTACCCTCCATCCGTGTTAGCCGATTGATTGGTCAACCGTTCAATCATTAGCGCGTATGTGAATATACAAGGTAATTCGAACAACGTGAGAACTTTGCGAGCCGATTAAATGATTCAAAAATTTTGAGACAGGCTACATGCAATCTTATGCGAATAAGTCTTACGTATGTTTTAATAAATTAATTAATTTCTCCGTCTTATTTTGAACCGTTTAAGATGCATGCAAAGTTCTTAAATCGTATTCTCGAAACACCCGCTACAGATATAGTTATAGTACTTCAAGGTATTCTCATAAAATCGAATCGACGTTTCGCGGAAAAAGATGAGAGACAAAACGGGATAAATGTAAAGAATAAATTCTAGAAGAATGAATATCAGAGCGAGAAATTATCTTGATATTGCGCAAATTTTCTTATTCTTGCAAATTAATGACATTTGTTTCTTATATGACACATTAAAAATTGTAACTTTGATTTATAATTAGAATATAATGTCAATATATTGTATTGTATGTATTTTTTTTTTCGACAGTTGATTTAAGATCAGTTTTCATAATTAATATAAGATGTGTGCGCGAATAGAGAGATATTCGATTCTGCTAATTTAATAATTCAATTTTTCGCTAATTTTGAAATTAGTATTGAGCTGTATATAACTTGCGTGATTTAACCGTTTGACTGCTAAAGTACGTATCTTCAATTTTACTTTTCATTTCTAAAATATAAACGAGAAATATATGTAATCTTGTTTTTTGTTATAAAAGAAATATCATAGACAAAGTATATTCGTTAAACATATAAAATTCAAATAATACGAACAAAATGAAATAATTTGTTGAATTTATAGTTATTAACTGTTTTGAACAATCTCATTACACATTCAAGATATATGACTCTAATTTTTGTCTTACACCGAATTCTTTAGAATCAGGCAATCACATTTAACGTTGCACAATATAAAGCATATATTTTATTATTATCAAATATTCTTACACGCGCTCAAACGGTTAATCGGAAACTCTCCGATTCGCATAACTAAAGAGTTCTTCGCTGCCAATTAATTATCGCTAATTAGAGATAGGCCGATGTCAAGCGATCGCTGATACGAAATCAAATGGGTGCTTTAAATGCGCTGAAAATTTCTCAATCGCGAAGGAAAAGAGAAATAAAATCGATTTCACACGAGTCACAAATTAATACGTATCATTTTGCTTTTCACACGAGCAATGTTGTCTCGTTCTCGTGCGAAATATTCGATGTAGGAGAATATATACTTGTATGTCGTTCCGCTAGTGTCCAATGGAGAATTTAGACTTGTTAGACCTATAAGTTCCTGGCGCTTATGGAACTTTAGAATGTACAAATCAAACCACTGTTAGCGTCTGAATGTGATTCAAGTGCGATCTTATTGCGATTACATCGTGATAATTGCGATCGAATCGATTGGGATTTAAGTGTAAACCAATTGTAATACAATTGTGGTTTGTGTTTTAATTTGATTGTGATCCGTGTGAAATCGTCTAAGAAAGGGCAAAAAAAAACATGGCAACCTCATCTCTGCTAATATGCATTCGCTAAAATATTGAAAGGATCACGAACTATCCCGAGCCTGTACAGATGGCAACATAATATCGATATTTTTTGAATGTTGATTCCTCAGTCTTCAGAGATGGCAAAGATAATATCAGTATTTTGGAAATATACGTTTCTGCCACTTTCAGCGTATTTAGCAGTAACAATAATAATGCTTTGCAAATATCAATTGACTAAAAATATCGACTTTTGCCATCTTTAAGCATATTAATATAATATCAATTATTAAGAAATATCGATAATAGCAGCAATTTTGCCACTCCAAGCCCATGATAAACACGCCATGAAAAAGCGCTCACAAATAATTTGTAACGTTTTATAAATAAATTGGCATATCAGTCTTATCAATCGCGAGAAAGAATGAAAGAAGGGAGGGTAAAGTGTGAAAGAAAAACTTTCCTTCTGAAAAAGAAAAAAATATACAAGTGTACAATTGAGCAAAAGGAAACATGTGTGAATGAGAGAAAGTATGAAAGAGAAAAAGAAAGAGAGAGGGAGAAAAATAATTCGTAAAAAAAACTCTATTATTCTCACTTCTTCATCGATGAACGCTCTGCTGGTTTGGAGCTGTAGTCATATCGTTAGTGTATAAGTCTGTATGTGACGGTGTTAATTATTGTAATATAAAAGAACAGGAGATAAATGCGCGATATAAGAGAAGAGAAGGAGAAATAACGTACTAAGTCATTACTATCACAGGAGAGGATTAACATATAGAAAGATAAAATGGAGAAAAAGATGAATGCGATATCATTTGTCTGGTATTACTGGGCATGCTTCGAAAGGATAGTTTTTTATAAGCCAAGATTCTGTTTCTCATCCCCGCAGACGCCATGACTTTCCCCCTTTATCCCCCGATTTTTAATCAATATTTTCACTATTGAGACGTAAACTTCTTTCCGTTTGTGTTACGCGAGCTGGACCGCTTTTTGCAAAAGATAGGAAGGTAAAGTAAGCACGAGTAGAGTATGTGTAAATGAAGAGCGAGAGAGAAAGAGAAAGAGAGAATCTGGGAGAACTTGAGAGGAGAGAATGTGAAAAAAAAAAGAAAAAACGAAAGAGATAATAAATAAGGATAAGAAAGGAGAGCGAGGCTTGGCGAGAAAAGAAAACGAGAAAGAGAGCCAGAGAGAGAGAGAGAGAGAGAGAGAGAGAGAGAGAGAGAGAGAGAGAGAAGCAAGAAACAGATAATACGAAGAAGCAATCGCGCACCTCGACCGAACTTAAATCTATAATTTCCTCTCACACTTCTGCGCAGTGTTTTGGGCCCTTCCGTCCAATACGCGATGTACCACTGTCATGATTTAATTAATTTTTGCAAGTCTACGTACAATAAAATTGTTATTGCTGAAACGATAAGTATGTAAAATATATATACTGTACATTTTGACCTTCGTTCTAAAAAAAAAAAAAAAAAGCATTATTAAGGTCTCGCTGGACCAGGATTCCTGCCGTCCTGGCGTGTGTTGTAATTGTATATGTACATATACATGCGTATTTTTTAATATCAGACGGTACTTTACTCGATAATTAGAATCGCTTATATATTAGAGGGTATGTATATTTATATATAAATATAAAAACACACGTATATACATATATATATATATATATATATATATATATATATATATATATATATGTGTGATGTATGTATGTATGTATATATATATATATATATATATATATATATATGTATGTACGTGTGTATATAAATATATGTACGTATACGCGTGCACGTGCGCGAGCGCGCGCGCGCGCGAGTTCGTGCACGCGTGCACACATATTGCGCGATAAATGAGAGCGGCATTCCCGACGCCATTGTCTGCGATGAACGATCTTCGAAAGGAATAAAGCACTTTCACGTAGCAAGGTGTTTCTGTTGGCAACGTGTTTCACTTGTAGTATCCTGAAATCCCAGCGAAACCTTTTAAAACAATAGTCTTTTTACTTTTTCATTAATCTCTTTATAATAATATCTCTTTGTCATATTAATAATTTCATTCTAATCTTGGAAGTTTAAAAAAGTAAATTAAAAAAAAATTTTTTTAAATAAAATATAGAAGTTCTGAAAATAATTTCTAAGTTAAAAAAAAATCAAGAATTTTTAGTTTTGATTAAAAATACAAATTAAAACATTACATATATAATATATGTATATGTGAATGTATATGTATATATATAAAGCTTGATAATATTTTTTTTTTAATCTAAAATAGATGATTTTATTCAAATATTTTTAAAATTTTTCATGTTTAAATTAAATCAGTTATGCTAGAAATGATTTAATTCATGAATATCACTAACGTAAGATTCTTAAAAGTATTTTTAATCAAGCGAAGAAAATACAGTGATAAGGGGTGCTGTAGCAGTAGGACTTGGGACTTGTCAGCTGACATAAGAGAGGAAAAGTCCTTAGGATCAAGTTCCGGTGAAACCCGTATTTTTCGTCCGCTGATGCTTAATGCTTACATTAATATTCATTAATATTATCATATTGATATCATTAGGGATTATCGATTAAAAAAAAGAATGAACATTAATAAATTATTAATATAATATATATACTATAATATATAATAGTAAGATTTATTTTTTTCTCACGAAACGCTATATACTCGAGAAGCATTCCTTTCATCTCTTCCACCACAGCCAATATCAATTAACATACTAACAATAAATATAAACATCTCTGTGATCGTGTGCGTTATTACCTCTCCTCGATTTGGCGCGAATTGCGCGGTTGCGCGTCCCGATCCCGAATTCGAATCTAGCTCATCTGGGTTTGGCTCGCATCAGTGTCAGTGTCTCCATCTCTCCATTCTGACTTAAAAGAGAGATACTATATGATTGTCACCTATATCTGTACATGATACTACATACTTATTATTGAACAAAGCGCATATTTTTTTCGTGCCTTTGTTTATTAGACAAATTGGCTAAATGACTCAAATATCTAAGCTAGAAATTAATATTAAGCGACTTTTAACACGTTGCGAATTAATAGCTAAAGATGATCCACATAAAGACTGGAAACTCGAAAAGGTGTGCGAACTCCTAACCTTTATTTTTTATTATTCTTTATTTTCATTTAATGCGTACTTTTAATGACGTTTTGTGAAAAATATTGGAATTGATATACAATGACTGCAAAAAATTATGATACATAAAAAGAAAGTATTACATCTTATTTATAATTTAAATATTTACAGCTTTATTTATATGAATTTTTTAATATTATATAGCCACACTGTATGTGGCTGTTTATTTTATGATAATCATAACTATTTTTTAAGAAAACACATGAAGATAAGTCTATATATCGACATATAGATCTATTTATCCATATAAAATATACATGTGCATATTTGATAAGTAAACATTTTTTTTTATTTCAGTATATACTTGCTCTGGATGACATGATAAACAAATTGCAAACTTTACCAAAGTAAGATTTTCAATTTTTTATAACATAATATATATTATTTACACATTACTATTAGAACATTTTAGAACTTGGATATTTAATATTATTTCAGATGTTTTAATATTAAAGAATTGATTTATCTTTCACAGTAAACCATCCAAAGATATTATGATAAGCTACACTAAACGGATAGATTTTTTGAATGGAATAATAAATGCAACGAAATTATCAAACCTAGTAGAGAGAGTGATCGCTGCACAATTATTATCAAAAAACTCAACTTCTATAAACGATTCTACCAATACAAACATCACAACACAAATACATCAAAAAACCATAGCAAAATATAATCGGGAATTACGGGCGGAGTTATTTCACACTGACAAAAGTGACTGTCCTTTCATTACTATTTAATGTGTAATTGTAAAAAAAAATGAATTTATGTATTGTTTTGTATTAAATCTGTCATGTGTTGCAGCTACAAATAGAGATGGTGTACGACAAAGATCATCAAATTCTAACATCCAAGATGAAGATTTAGATGCTATTTTAAAGTACAATCGTAATATTCAGGAGAAAATTGCTGAGAATATGCTTTCCATGACCAGCAATATGAAGGAACAAGCATTAACAGCAAATGCTATCATAAAAAAGGACATTGGTGCATTGGAAACAGCTGACAAATTGACTGATATTAATGCTGTTAAATTAAAGAAGGAATCTCTAAAGTTAGAAGAGCACACTAACTCGAAGTGGAGATGTTGGGTGTGGCTTATGATAGCTTTTGTTTTGGTTGTATTTTTTAGTGAGTATTTTGGTACAAATATTTTTTAAGATAATACAGTTGGAAATTTCCTGTCTTTATTTATCGCTCAATATAAATTTCTAGCTTGCATTATTTATATATATCATTAATTATAAAAATGCCAGCTGTCAAATTTTAATTCAAATTAATTCTTTTTTACTTCAGACATGGTATTATTTATGAAAGTGGCAAGAAAGAAGATGTAGACAATAACTTTTGAGTTTGAAGAATTTTTCATTACATGAAATGCTATGTACATCACTGTGAACTCAATCATGTGAGTCATTGGATTGATATTATGATGCTAGATTTACACACAGCCATGAGTGTACTTTTAAAAACATCTGTACCACCTAAAACCTCCTGGAAACCTGGTAAATATATCACAAAATAGTGATATGTGAGTTAATAACTTTGTCCGGCATTGCAGTGTGTAATTTATTATCTTTTTATGAATAACTCTATAATGATATCGAAATAGTTAAATGTAAAATTCCTGAAACATTCCTTGTTTCTAGTTGAATGATGTATATATGTGGGAAAAATTTTCAATATTTATATATATATATATGGATTTATGTATGTATGTATGTATATTATGTAACATAGATTCTGTGTTTGTTATATTAATTAAGTTCAAGTTATTATTTTTCTTGCAAATATAATAAAATTATAATATATAATTTTAAGGTTATATCATATGTACCTTAAGCCAATGTCTCAATCTGTTGTAAAGAAAATTTTATAAAGTATAAACTATATATGTGCTTAAAATATATATTATACAAGGAAGCAACAAGTCTGAAAGAATCGTACAGATTATATTATAATTATTGAAAGAACGTGTATTTTATGTAAATACTTCTCGTGTATCATTATAAAAAGAGGTTAGAATAATAATTTTAATAAAAATGTAGTGTATATTGTTATTTTGGCCTAATTGATTCGCAAAAATTCTCATTTTTAAAATAAAATATTTAATATAAATGTATTAACACAACATTACATTAACTTTAAGGTAAGGTGAAAGTGGTCAGGGCATTATGCAAATACAATGCGCAACGTGTAAGTACATCTTATGTATTAATCTATCAGTTCAATATGTTTCTCATATACTGAGAATGATGCATGACCATATTTCTTTTTGCAGACAGAAGAATTGTCTTTCGATGAAGGAGATCTACTATATGTTTATGAAAGAGATACTAATCCAGACTGGTGGAGGGCTAAATGCAGAGATCAAAAAGGACTTATACCTGTTGCTTATGGTGAGAAAGATTGCACGAAATTTTTTTATTCCTCTAAAGTAACAATCATTTTTCATCTCAGTGGAAGAACAAACACAAGAGATCGAGTTGCCATTGCACGATGCTGCTAGACGTGGCAATGTCTCCTTCCTGAGAGAATACTTAAAGCAGGGTATATCGGGGACCGGTTTAGACGCAGCCGGGAACACACCATTGTATTGGGCGGCACGTACCGGCCATCTAGAATGTGCGAACGAGCTTCTCCATTTGCCAAATCCTGTGATAAATGCTCAAGTAAGGAAATGGACCTGCATGTATATCAAAGAATTGAGCGTTTAGTCATTTTTAATGCTAAATGTAACTG
Organism: Cataglyphis hispanica; assembly: GCF_021464435.1. Classification (NCBI taxonomy): domain Eukaryota; kingdom Metazoa; phylum Arthropoda; class Insecta; order Hymenoptera; family Formicidae; genus Cataglyphis; species Cataglyphis hispanica. The sequence goes on along the minus strand of NC_065956.1, from coordinate 7,805,888 downwards.
TAATAATAAGTCAAAACTCATTGTAATATTATAGCTAAGGCGATATTTTATATGAGATGAGCAAAATCCATTAAATTAGATAAACACATTTAGCATTAAATATGAGCTACATCAAATGTAGTCTACTTTGACATTGTCTTTCTTTAGACATATCGTCGTTATTTCTTCTTTTGTATATATTTTTAAGGATCCCTCTTCTGAATTTTCGCTTTTTTTTATTAATATAGAATAAAATGGGTGACACGCCACTGCATGTAGCAGCGAGTCATGGACACTTGGAGATGATAAATTTATTGTTGGAACACAATGCAGACACGATGTTGAAGAATAATGACGGTTTCACTGCAGAGGAATTATCTTCTGATGCATCCATTAGGAATGCAATACAATTGCGGCAACGTCAATATGATAATAGTACATATGGATACGGCGATGAAGATTATAATGATGGTGATGATAGTGATTGAGAAGATAAGAATTCTATATGTTATAAACAAAATGAATATTTCACGAATATAACATAAAATAAGAATTTTATATATCAAATAATGTCTAAGAAATCTCTCAAATGATGCTCGCATACTTTAAGAAGCATTTTGATATTTGTGTGATATATATTTGTAATATATATATATATATATATATATATATATATATATATATATATATATACATATATATATATATATATATCGTCACATTCGTTATATATCTATATATCGTTATTACAATATAAAATAATGAATTAAAATTCTCTTGAATTAAAAGAGATCGACATATATTATTATTATATCATTATAAAAAAGCATCGTAAACACACACACACACGCATATATATATATATATATATATATATATATATATATATATATATATAATGCGCGCGCGCGTGTGTATGTGTGTGTGTGTATTAACGTTTTCTCGATACTGCCATTAGTATAAGTTTTCAAGATAATAATATTTAAATGTGCAATGATCTGTAAAGAGATTATTTAATATACATGAATGTATTAAAACTATATTAATCACAAAAAAAATTATTCTATTGATTGTAAATTACAAATTACATAATATAAGAAAATATAGAAGGCATTCTTTATGGAAGATCATGTACATAGAATAGAATCTTTTTTTATATATAAATTAACTCTCGAGTCTCAAGTTTGTATCATTTTATTTTTAATTAATGAAAAATATTAATAGCATTATTTGATCTTTTGTTATTTTTCTCTAAACATTGACTTTAAAAAAAAAATCAAGAAAACCATATAACTTTTTGTCCTTCTACAGGACATCCTTTTTACAGGATTATACCAGCATTTATTTGTAATTTGATACGTAATTTGATTTATAATTTGATAGATTTGTGATTTACCTCTTTCAGACTTTTTTACTGAACCATCTATTGAAATCGAGTCTCAATAGCAATCTAGCTAAATGTTCCCCACAAGGTTGCGCACGTACTCTGTTTAAAGTTTTTGTCAACCAGTCCATCACACTGTCGAGTGTTTCACATAATGTTTTAAGTTCTTCTTTCTCTGTTAGAAGCAAATTACCGACTTCCCACATGGACGCTTGTAAGATGAAATCGTCGCATAATCGCAACAAAAGATGTATCAACATATTTACCTGTTGGAAATATTTATAAACATTAAGAACAAAAAAAAGTAATATGCACAGAATGTCTCATATTTACAGCCAATTTTTATCTGTAAATTTCTTATATCACATACCAACTTTAATAAAAAGCAAAACTAATAATTTTTATATTCTAAGCATATAAAAATAATTTTTTGAAAACTATAAATACAGATAGTAGATCCTCATTCTTCAATTAATTTTAAATAAATTTTAACAAAGTTTCACAGTTTTATTGAAAAAATAATATAGATTTAATATAGAATATAGAATATAGAATATTAAAAATATGCAAAATAATAATTCATGTTTTTGCTTGGAAAAGATTTCAAATTAATCAAAAAATTGATATATAAAAGATAGATTGCTAAATCTGTGACATTCTGCATAATTGTAAATTTTATGAGTGCTTATTTTATTCAGTAATAGAACCTACAGAATTTTTCTTTCCTGTTCCATTGCCCAGTAAAAAAGTTTGTGACATGACATTAGCTAGGAATACAGAATGCGCCTTCTGTATGTCTTCGAAATTTCGTGTGCTTTTCATACTCGTTTCCATTACAGTATATTGGCTTTCCAACACATCCACTTGCAGATAATACTGTAAGTTATCGACAATGAAGACCAAATTATTTCTCAACTGAATCACACCAATGTCACTGTGAATTACAAGTATTTTGCTATAAAAAAGTCGTGAATAACAAAAAAAATCTCAATTTTATTGTAATTATAATAAGTGATTTACATGTTTTTATGATGCATGTGTTCACTCCATAGATTCCACAAATCTATCTGAGTCTTTTTAACTCTTAACAGAAAGCGAAACAAAATATTATAATCATTCAACACGACCGGACTAAATAACAGATGCAACGGCCAAACAACTTTGTATTTTAGCGTGATAAGACCCCATCCACGTTTTTCTAAAATAAATTCAAATTTTTATTTTATTTTTAAATATTTTAAAAATAAATATTTTAAAATAATTTTAAATAATTTTTAAATATTTTAAAAATAAATGTGACGGGCGCGCGAAATAATGTATCATAAATATGCACCATTGGGATCTTGTCTCTCGTTATCAGGAAGGTCAGTGGCATCCGTGTCCACGTCCTCGTTTTCGGAAGGTGGCACGGGCACTGCGAAATTAAAACTATCTATAGCGCTTTCATCGTTCAAATGCATTTTTCTTAGCGCTATTTGAAATGCGAGATTAATGTCTCTAGATGTGTGACTTGTTGGCGCCTTATTTAGGATATGCGCTGTAAGCTTGATGAATTCCAAGAACAAGTCACCGCGACCCATGAGGAAGAATTCCTTCACAAGTTTCAATTGTTGCATTAGTTGCGCTTCTTCGACTGCAACATTCCACAGAAGTTCTGTTACGCACTGTTTTAATTCGTTGATTGTGCGATCAAACTCGACAATGTTGAAAACGGATTTCGCCTGGAGATTCTGAAGTTTTCTAAAATATTCGTATTCCTTGTCGCCCCATACGGAATTTTCCGTTTTAGACATCATGCTGAAATCTAAAATGTTATCAGATATTTATCTTTAATTTTATTGTAATTCCTGAAGCATAATGGGAAGTTAATAACAGAGTAATACTCTTGGAAAGAAATTGAGATCGATTTTTTTTCATAAAATTACCTTTCTTTTGCCTAGGATCATTTCCAAACATAATAACAGTCTGACCAATAGTCAAGATTTTGTTCGCCAATGACGGCCTTATATAAGATGGAAGCATGTCCATCTGAACATCATAATCCCACATATTGACACCGATATTTTTACTATTTGCCAATTGATCGCGTGTATCGATATCATTCTTCGCATTCTCGTGCATCAGAGTTTTCTCACAATCCAATGCTTTCTGAATGAAGAACTCTCTGTGAACATCTTCCAGATGCCCGTACAAGAGCCAGCTTGTTAGATGCTTATAGAAAACGATATGAACGGAGTGGGTCATTCTAAATAAGAATATATAAATCAAAAGTTATAATGTTAATGATGTCAAGTTTCATTACAAATTTCTTACAATTCCAAAGTGGAGCTGATTTCCGGTATGCCAGTATGCATACGCTGATGTAAACATTGCAATAATTTACAACCATGGAGTTTCTGCGTTCGAATCTAGAATAAAAAAAGAAAATTCTGATATTTACAAAATCGCGTTAATCTTTTTTTTCCTTTCTCCGTTCATCTTCGTACATAAATTATAATATTTCATATAAGAATTGATCAATTCATTTTTATTCATTTAAGATTACAAGTATGTTTTATATTACTTAGATTTCTCTCTCCTTAAATTGAACATGCAAATACTAATTAAAAATATATAGTCACCTCACGAATAATAGAATGCAAAAGAGAAAATAAACATGTATATTTTTCAACATTGCAGAGAATTAACGATAAAGGGGTATGACTGTCATTTAAGACTGTACGCTCCAGCTCAACTATTTCTTCGCGAAATGACTCAAGCGCCTGATCCATTCCATCACACAGAGCACGTATGTATAAGCCAGGAGTGACATATTCTGCTAAAGAGGTCAAATTACACGTAGAACAATTTTACGATTTATACAAAATATTTTATCTGAATATTACCAAGATCTTTTGTATCTTCACTGTTCACTGTATGTATAAAATTTCGTATGACATTGCATTCTTTCACAATATCTAATATTTTATTGAGTAATGCTCGTTCTCCGGGATGTAAGTATTTATCAAGATCTATAGACTGTAAGAAAGATTAATAATATATATAAAGAAATAATTTATATTTCAATTATAGCTAATATCTTATTTTACTTGTTGATATGATATATATATATATATATATATATATATATATATATATATATATCTTACATCTGTCTCTATCATCTGCGGTATACTGGTTGAGCATCCCCAAAGTGACAATAAAATCTCATGCAACATTTTGAGGATCACAAATATCTATAGTAAGTGGTAAAAATTTATCTTAGACAATTGTAAACCTATCGATTCGATGTACAGATACATAATTTGATATTATATTATTTAAAGAAGATAGATGATCATATTGCATACGAAAATATTTAATATAATAAATATTTAAAATATAATATATATATATATATATATATATATATATATATATATAATGTGTGCGAGGTATGTATGTACATGTATATAAATACAATTGTTTATCTTCAAATGTTATAAATAATACGTTATAAAAATAAGCATACCTATTTTAAATGTGATCATTCACTCATTTTATTTTCATTTTTATTTCTATTATCGCTCTATCATTATATTAATTTCAAATTATGTAATATATAATAAAAATTCTTCTAAAGTTTTAATTTGTTTGTAAACGTGCATCTGCTTTGGGTTTTATGATATCTCGAAATTATAACATAACCTCTGTTCAATTTTTTTAAAGAGCAACAACATACTGTCGCCACGGTGAGATATCTCGCAACTAATTTCTTGATATTTTATCGATAAGTTAAATTGAAATATATTTTTGACATTTTGCTTTTATATTAAGATATTTATTATACACAATAATTTTTATAATTTTAGTTAATAATAAATAAAAATTATTGTAATTAATTTACTATTTTTACATCGCGCTTCATCTCTCTAAAATATATTTTATGTAGCGCCGAGAATCTAAACTAATATTACCAGGTCAATTTTGATGGAACAGAAAAATTTTGCCGAATTTAATCATAACCTCAATAATCATAAACTTTTTTTATTGCTTATTAATTAACAATCTTATATAAATACTTGGAGTATTTATAATTTCTACAGCAATTTATCTTTCCGGACAAGCCATTCGACCATTAAAATATATATAATATATTTCTATACATTCTGTTAAAGAAAAAAACAATTTTCTTTTATATTTTACAATAATTTTAATGCAACTCTTTTACTTCTCTACAATGAGTTCAGAAGCTCTTCGAACCTTAATTTTATATTTTTAAATATTTTGTACTAATTTAATATATGCTCGCTGGTCTTTATAAAATATATAACGGATACACGGCTTTTACCTCTCTCTACCTTCATCCAAAGATTGCAAGAGAAAGAAATAGGACACAGCAGTATTCACGATCTGTCAATAAAAATAATTAATTAAATACATAACTAAATAATTCGATACATAACTAAATAAATAAAACCGAAGAAACAGATTATTGTTTATTACAAAAATATTTCTGCATGAAAAAAAATTGTAGACTTAAAGACAAGCAATTATATAGAAAATAATAGTATTTCAATAGATTAATGTTATTGACATCGTCAGCAAGTAAAATTTACAATTTTTAAATTTTATTTAAAGCTTTAATCTTTTTGATTAAAAATTTTGAATCTTTTGCTTTCCTTTTCTTCTTATTTTTTAAAAATTTGTTTTAATTTTTTCTTTTTGCAGGAACAAAAAATAAAATTTTGTTTATGCCTATATTATATTGATCGCAGAAAAATAAGAAAGTATTCGAAAATTTAGGCTTTTGCCTAATATAATTGCTCAACAAATTTGTTATTTAAATACTTACATTAGTAAACATGTTGACATTCACGGAAGTCACTTTTAGTGCCTTTATAGTCATCGGCTTTTGCATCATCGTCATAATAATATTCGTTCTTACGTGACGATCGAGACTAGAATCCGGCCAATCGCTAAAATAAATCCCCTCGCGAAAGTATTCACTCTAAATGTAAACGTGTGCAAAACAATTAATTGTGAATTACAAATATTACAATACTCGATTATCTAGAGATAATCACACAAATCTTACCGTGCTTGTGATGAAATTGCCATACCAGGCATACATAAATGTTTGCAAGAGCTTTAATGTTATGTAAAAGATGAGCAGAAAAATCTCGCTCATTATTATATCTGTTAACTAAAGACAAAAATTCACAAATTAAAAATTTTTGTTTTACAAGGCAAATATTTATTTTAACTCATAAATTAATTATTAATTTTATATTTTAAAAGACGAAAAGTGTTTTATGTGTGTATGTGCTGTGTCACATTCATGAATCTTGAAATGTATTAAATTTTGACGTAATCCGTTCAATTTTTCTTTAATTTCGCGGAATATCAGGATATTAGCTTGAACAATATCATTTCTGACAAGTACCTGAGTCACTTGAAAAATTAATATGCAGATAAGTATGCTATTGGCGAGAAGCATCCGTAGAATTATCGGCTGCCAAATATTCTCCAGCGTATAATTGCATTGGCATAATCGGCGATGTGTCCACACGCACGTCTCCAGGATTTCTGAAAACGTCCCCCGAGGTTGTAGATTTGCAGACCGCAGTTTAACGGACATGGCATACAGTATCGAGGAAATCTGAAACGCGTAGAAACCGAAGAGGCTGTCGACGCTACTGATGGTGAAGACTGTCCACCAGCCGAGGAACAAATGATATAAAAAATGTAGATAGAATATGAAACCGTCGTTGATCGGAACCGTCCACGGAAACTTCCCCGGAAACGGAAATCTGTACCTCCTCGGCTCGGTATGATGAATAATCTGATAAATTATGGATATCAGTGGTGGACAAACGTGCAATAAAACTGTCATTGCGATAGTGAAGAACACTATGCAAAATGGTCTATCGAACGCGTACAAAGTCGCGAGGGCAGCTTCCTGATCCTGCTCCAGTTCCCGCTCAAACATGTCGTTCAATGTCTCATGAAGCTCGATCAGTTTTTCGCGTTTGATCAGAAAGCAGGCAGACTAAAATAAGAGAACTTGGGACAATTTTTCTGCTGATTGAATAGATTAACTAATATTCTACTTAAGAAAAAAAGAATATATAAATGTTACTAATCTTCGAAGAGATCTTCAAACATTTCTTCTGTTAAAGAATTTTGCAGGCAATCGCCCCCGCGATTTTTTTCGGAAACTTTTTTTTAAAAAAAGCTTTGAAGAGATTTTCGAATATATAAACAGTATCATCAGATTGCGAGCATTTTTACCAGAAGAAAGCAGTAAAGAAGGAATTTAAGATTTATATTCCATTGAATATAACAAATACAATGGAGCTTGCAAGAATGAGTTTTTTTGATATAGATATATAAGATATTTTAGACATAATACCATTAGTGCAGGCGCGATGAAGCTACCGATTTGGCTGAAGTATTTCACCATCAACATCAAATTATCAGTGTGGTCTCGACAGAGGTTTATCAAGAAAATACAATGACTCAAGGACATAAGGATTACTGAAAATCCAACGATATACGTTCGGATTGCGGAATGTGTTCGATCTTGCAAAACACCACCGAGGTAAAGCATCGTGCGAATGCGACGACTATACACGTGATAGCGAATCATTAAAGGGTTGGTCGCCGTTTGCTTCTCGGGATAGTTTGCTTCGACAGTATCCATGGGTACAAACATAAAAAGAAATTATCAAGGAAAATTTTCTGGTAATATTACATATCCCGGAAATTGCTTGGCAAAGCTTGCACAACGAGTTACGTCCACGTAACACGAAGATATATATGAGTTTGATTTCATGTCCTCCATGGGATTCTTGGCGATTTATCGGATCGAAGGCCGCACAAGACGGAATGATTGCACGTTGCGTTGTCATTTTGAGCTCATTAAGTATGAATGAGCGGTACTTTAGAGCTGAATTCTGCAAGTTATCTCTCTTTCATTATCCTATATCATACTTTTTGCTATACGCAAGTTCAGCTGTGGTTGTAAAAGATTAATCTCTAATTCAGGGAGCACGAGTGCTCAAGTACAAATCGGTGAAGGTGGGTAAAGGTCTTTGTACCCTCCACGAAACACGTCACCATCATGTCGTCAGTGTGTTTCCTATACTAAAATTTACGATCACGGTTTCTTCCATCTCTACTCATCAGTCTTGGTTTGACTCTTCTAACTTGATTGTAGTTATTTCAATATGTTTTTTAATTGGCATTTGATCAAGCTGGGCATAATTGCTGTAATCCTGGATGAAGAGATAAATTATTTGTTGCAAGAAATTATACCAGAGACACAGAAGTGAGTTCGAAGCTATCAGTTTTATAATATTTATATATTTGTACATTTATATTATTATTATAAAATTATTCAAGAGAGATAGAGCGAGAGATAAAAAAATTTTTGCAAATAAAATGATATAAAAAAGCGATATTATTCAGATAAATTTTAATTAAATATAAATTAAAAAATGAGATTAAATATTTATATACATACATACATATATATATATATATATATATATATATATATATATATAAATACTTCAATAATAACCTATTATTGCTGTCCGTAGTATATATATAACAAAATGACAAAACATCATGAGCAGCTAGTAAAACATTAATATAAATCCATAATATTTTTTCGTAATTTTGATCCACACTTATGGATCTAGCACGCACATGTGTAACCGATTATTTTACCGGCAAAAAATGAATCTGGCCATGTAATTCTGCCGGCTCTAAAATCTAGTTAATGCTATTATATTAACTAGAAAAAGTGTCTTATAAAAATCAGGCTTTCTCTGTTGACATTCTTAAAAAATCGAATCACAACGACAATCGATAAAAATCGAATTGGCGATAATCGATAGAAATCAGCCATCAACAAATAACATCTTTCGGAATGCAGCCAACTTCAACCCGTCGCCGATCAACGCCAATCGAGACAGAAAAGAGAATACTGGAGCAAGTGTCGAAGAAATTCAGGAAAGGTGTTTTTTTCACGATACGAAGGTAAAATTTTTTCAGAAACATCAGAGAATTTTACGGAGGTAGGAGCAAAGTTCGATCAACGCAAATAGCGAGATTTGATTTATCTGCGTGAGATGCAGCGCGTTTCAAGTCACGAAGTAGGCGAACCTAACCTCCATAACCTCGTCTTCGAGTCAGAAGCACTCTTTTAAAAAAAAAACCAAAAAATAAAATCTAGGCGTGTGAAATTGCGTATAACTCGCCGGAATGGCAGTTGGCTCGACCAAGGTCGTCCAAGTGACGAATATTGCACCCCAAGCTACCAAGGATCAAATGCAGACACTCTTCGGTTACCTGGGTAAAATCGAAGACATCAGATTATATCCGACGATCAGAGACGTCGCCGTACCTGTGCAATCCCGCATATGTTACATCAAGTTCCATGATCAGGGTTGCGTGGCTGTGGCGCAACACATGACCAATACAGTTTTCATCGATCGTGCATTGATAGTAATTCCCTACCAAAATGGAGATATCCCAGACGAGCAACGTGCCCTTGAACTCACCAACAATGGCACGGTTGTGCCAGGTAAGAATAAAATATATAAATCACACAATTTACTTATATGTTTAAATTACAATACTGCAGTAACAACATTGCGATATAATGCCTTGCTTAAATAAAATTAGGTAGAGATCAAGTATTAGTATATTATTAACTCTTCGTAGACACACTAGGAATTTGAAATTATAGCTGAAAAGAATTTCCTGTTTTCTCTTATGTTTGCCCAAATTTCAATTTTTATTAAAAAAAAATTTGAACATTTGATTTAAAAAACTATTGGATAATGTAGTAAATATTTTGAAAAATAACCATGATTTTTACTAGATTTTTTGAAAGCCTGAAACAATAAGAAAATATGGACTGACTCTCAAAATTTCAGCATGCTTATGGAAGATAAGAAAAACAAATGTCCTTACAGAGAGTTAAATATTTAACATATTAGGCTGCTACTTGAGACATTTGAATTTAATCTTGTTAATTCTTTCAGGTCTCTATCCATCCGAACCGAAGCTACCGCCAAATGTTGTGAACGCCATCGAGGGTATCCCACCAAATCACGTGATCACCACGATGGATCCCAAACTGGAGGCTAATGGTCTACCGCCCTATCCTCATTTGCCAGGTCACTTGGATAGCAGGCGTATCGAAGAGATCCGGCGGACGCTTGTGGTAGCAAATCTGGATTCTTTGGTGAGCCCTGAGCAGCTGCTGGACTTCTTCAGCAACAACAACGTCGAGATCAAGTACCTGCGTATGTGCAGCAGGGACTCGGACAGCGAGCATTACGCATTGGTGGAACTGTCGGAGCAGGCGGCAGTAGTCTCGGCGCTGCTGCTCAACGGAAAACAGCTGATGGAGCGGCCGATCAAGATTTACCATTCGACACAGGCGATAGCTAAACCGGAAGCGAAGAGTAACGAAGCCGCGCAGAAGGAGATCGAAGAGGCGATGTCGCGAGTGAAGGAAGCCCACAATCTCATCTCCGCCGCGATCGATCCAATGATCGGCATGCTGTCCAAAGACAAGCGCAGCAGAAGTGGCTCACGAAGTCGCAAATCGCGCTCGCGGTCCCGCGGTCGCAGTCGTCGCTCAAGATCACGCAAACGTTCGCGCTCGCGTCACCGACGCTCGCGCTCCCGTCACAGGCGCCGGTCTCGTTCACGCTCTAAACGTTCTCGATCCAAGGATCGCCGGCGCAACTCGGCGTCGCGACGACGCAGCAGTTCACGCAGCCGCCATCGATCGCGCAGCAGATCACGGCGCTCAAGGTACGATTATATAATGAGTATTGATATTAAGGTACGATTTTTCATTTTAACAATTTTCAGAATCGTTATGATAAATCATAATTTTTCTAGATCACGCCGATCGCCCTCGAGGTCAAAGGAGCGTAAGAAGAGATCACCACGACGTCGTAGTCGCTCGCGCTCGCACAGTAAGCGCTCCAAATCCAGATCCAGACGTTCACGTTCCAAATCCAAGTCTAGATCATCCAAATCCAAGTATTCGGACAAGTCCAAGGATAAGGAGCGCGAGAGGCGTAGCAAAGACAAGTCGGACAATGGTAAGAGGAGTGATAGCGATCGGGAGAGGCCTGAGAAGGAGAGCAGCAGAAGCGAAAAGAAGTCTAGCAAGGAGAAGAGGTCCAGTGACAAGTCTGAGTCGAAACAATCGGAGGAGAAGGGCAGATCCGCGTCGGAAAGCAACGACAAGGACAAGATAACAGAATCGGAGAGCTAGAGAAAGACAATGGTCCCATTTGCATTCGATCATTTCGTTCATTTCAAAAAAGCTACTTTCTTCGTCATTACGTGTATTGATACAAGATACAGAAATACACGCATTTATATACATCGAGCTTCTTCTTTCAAAATGACGATCTATTCGTGATGATAGATTGGAAGTAGACGATCGGTTGGTATTCAGGAATCGACCCTTATCCTCTTCTTTCTCGGAACAGGCGGCGGCTTGATTTCTTTCTGCTCGTCGCTCATTTCCATTTTAGGCGCGCTTTTAGAAGGTCTAGGAGAAACAAAGGGATGAGTGAAATAGTGCACTATTATATATATATATATATATATATATATATATATATATATATATATATATATATATCCTTCTACAGTCTTGGTCACAAAAAAAGAGCTCTTATCTTTAATCGATAATTGTGTTATGTCAAAAATCGATTAATGTTTGCGAGGTAAAAATAATAGCGATATTTTAGAAATTGTATTACTGATTGTGTTTAAGTAAATTAAATTATAATCGACTATGAAAGTTTAGTTGTGCTTTTTAGTTTACAAATACTTTCTATTTTGATTTATTTAAAAGTGCTTCATACTTTTGACCAGAACTGTAAGAGAGTGAATGATAAGTAATAAAAATATCAGAATGGATGCCTAATCATATGAGAAATAGATTTCTTTAAAGGTATATACGATATATTGTAAAATTATTGATAATTTTTAAAAATAGGCGAGCATACCCTGCTATGTCCTGATTCTCATAAACGGCCACATCGTCGTAGATTTCCATTTTCATGGGAACTGGCATACGGAAAAGCGATTTTTGCGCGATTTTCGCGGTCGATCTCCTCTTCAATACCATCTGCTATTTTTTATTATTAATTGTTTAACGATTGTAATAATTTGAAAGCATTCTTCTTAATGTTTTATAGCTCACCATTCCTGTGTTTCTTTCTTGCGCAGAGGTCGAAGCCATTTCCATTGAGTCATCCACGTGTATCTTCTTATGCAACACATCGTTCATTTGACAGCTTCCTATCGATTACAACAAATGTCACATGCATTTTTTGTGAGATGTCCTAGAAGTGAAGCACTTCTGTTGGACATTCTAAAGTTAGTATAAATTACACAATTGTTAATATACTTACGCATTACACATTCATCATATTGGCCGAGTGGATCTATTTCTAAAAACGTAGATAACGTATTTGGATAACGCAAATCCATAAATATCATTATAATTGCCAAAAGAACACAAAACAAACCTGCAATTAAAAATATAAAAGATGATGCTCTAAATATCGTGGAAAAAATAAGTAAATATTACGAGTATAAAGTATTAGTTTTGCTAGAAAAAATTAAGTGAATAAATGACAGTGATCATTTAATTTGATATTAACATTAATAAACTTTAAATCAATATCGAAATCAATAATTTTATTCATAAAAATTCCAGGTGAAAACAGAAAATTTAAATTTCTATATGATTTCCATATCTATTATTAAAAGAAGATTTGTAGAGAGAAACAAGAGTTTGAGAATATCAAAATTGAAGAATCAGCATTTGAAAATTCACTCGTGTTAAAAATTCAGAAATTATAAAGCAAGTGAGATCGGCAACTATTAATCTAGATAATGTTTAAATTAATTACCGCATCCGAAAGTCATCCAGAAATGCAGGCCTAATGCCATCTTAATGACACCGTCTTCGAAAGGAATTATAAGCGGGATTGGATTGTGTACGCAGACCCACACGAGGCAAGTTAACAGCTGCAAGCCACCTATCAACCCGATTAAATAGGCGACATACCGGCTCACAGATTGCAGGAATATGTTAGCCAGTATCCAGCAGGCAAAGGCGGTCCTGCGAATCATCGAGAATTTTCAAAATATCTTTGTGTAAGGAAAGTAATTATAATTAAAGCTTAATTAATTTATAGACTCGTGAAATTTTATCGCACTATTTGAGAACGCAATTTGTCAAAAATACAACATATCCTTTTTCACGAGGAATACAAAATTATTTGTTTTTATTTGTTTTTCAGTATTTATATATTTTTGTTTTTTCTTTTTTTATACTGACCATAATAATATGTGACAGTACCACCCAGCAGTCCTGTAAAATCTCCCGAACCGAATACCTTCTCCATCGATAATGAAATATTCGGCGATCCATAAAATGGGAATGGGCAAACCTCTCCTTTGTCCTTCACGGAAGGTCCTTTGCAGCAGTCCAGCTATAGAAATTTTATTTAAATGACTTTACTTAGATGCTATAACAAAACGCGATAATTTACAGTGTTGTATATATATACCGTAGGGTCCGAAACCGATCCTGCCTTGATCCCATGTCCATGGAAATCTTTCGTTGTAATCGATTGTTTCCTTTGCAAACAGCGTACCTTCTTCCAGATCAGCTAAAACAAAATTAGTTAAAATTTAATTTCAATTTTTATTTATAAAAGGAACGTGCGTTAAAGAATTTAATCTATAAATTAAAAATAATCTTTTGGAAGATTTTTCTTTAAATATAAACTTATATTAATGTAAAAAACATTAGATTTTACATCATTATTTTACAAAAGTTTTTTTTTTCATTGCGTATATTTTAATGCTAAAAATTGTCTTGCTTTAAACTACTACATCATTCATTTAAATTTAATCAATAAGCTAATTAATATATTTAATATATAATATATGATATAATTACATATTAAAATATTTAATTAATAAGATAAATATGTCTTGTTTTCGATTTCGTGCGAGCATGTATGTAAAACGAATTTTTTTTAATTGAAATTGTTCTTTCATTTCTTTTTATTCGCCCATTTTTGTTGCAGAACAAATATTTATCCAGTAAAATTCCTGAAGATGCGAATCTTGTACCTTTTTATTTTCGATTAATTCCCACAAATTACCTTTCAGCGTGATATTCACCGATCTCAGTCCTATCTTAACTGCCATTTGAGCCTCGATCTCTTGGCCTACGCCAGCTCGATAAGGTGTCTTGCTCTTGGTGCTTCCGTATTCCCATTCCTGACCAAAGTTCTCTACTGCAAGTTAATATTCAACGGTGAATTCCTGTATTTAATTTTATATAGGCAAGTACAAAAAATAAAATCTTTTTTTTTAAAGATACTTACTTATTAATAAACATCCAATCACGATACTGAAGCCGATTTTTATAGTTACGTAGATGCTCTATGCGATAATTATTTCATTAGTACACATATGGAATTTGTACAAAAAGAAAATCTATTGTCAGAGAGAGCACGGATGAAACAATAAGTCTATATACAAACATTTCAGCAGCATAATTTTAAAATTTAGTACTTGATGCAAAACTTGAGAGTTGCAATTAATTATAATTGTATTACTTCATAGTTCTAAGTAATGTTATATGGAGTTAAATATTATATGCAACTAAAATGCAGCTTTTTTCATATTTTGAAATATTATTTCATAATATTATTCTAAAGAAATTTAAATTATTAGACATAATTTCTCATTGTGATGTGTATAGAAGAGAGTGGTTTGTTTGAATTTATTCGCATAAATTTAATAAAGAGTTCTTGAAGAAAACGTTCTTTCATCAGATAATATAAAACTATGGGAAAAAACACGTCAAAAAATGTCTGAGAGATTTCAAATTTCTTTCGGAGCATTATTTGGGAAACATTCAAGAATTGGAATCTTTCCATTATATTTTGCTTACCTGCCTCTTTCGGTAACCCGGTATGATACTGATATAAGCGATTAAAATAATCACGAAAATCGCGATTAGTATGGTCTCAGTCACATCTATCGTCACTGGGGTGTGATGCGCGGAATATTGCGAGGGGAAACCCTCCGATCGCCCGAATTGAAACATGCCCAAATTTTGTTTCCGTCAACAAGTAACTCACTGTTTTTTTTTCAGATACGAGAGAATAAAGAATATCGCGTTTAATAACATGTAGACGATGTAGAGAAATTTCTAGAGGATGCTGGCGCTTTATCTGAATCCCTTTCCGGCTATTCTTACTCTTGGAGCTGGATGACTAAAACCTCAACATTGCTGTTATCATCAAGCTTCCGCATTCGTTAAGCATAAATTTAGCATCGGGTATAATTACATCAGCATCAAATGATATTTTTTTCTTTTTATAAATTTTTTAAATTTCTTCAAGAAGTAGTGTCTCATCGAAATTGTGTCAAACTGTAAGATTTATGAATTTTATTAATGTCACATATTTATTATTATTCTTTTGATACAAACACATGTTACTTAATTAAGTATATAATAATTAAGATGATATTATTAACATAGCATTTTTTTATATTGAATAAATCAAAAATAGATAATTATTTGTACTAATAATTGTTATAATATTATTAATACAATTAATATATTTAATTGTATTAGGTTTGTTACTTATTTTATAAATTCGTATTTAAATAATATACGAATTCTCCGTGCATAACACACACATATCTTCTATATACTTTTTATTATGAATATATATTTGAATTTCATCGTCCTTCGCGCGCTATCACTGCTAAATCCAGTAAAAAAATATAAGTTGTGGTATATCTTGTATCGAGAAAGTTCATGAATTACTCACGTGTACATGACATTGCGCGACATCAGGTTAACCGCTTGTCATCTCTCGTCAGTTTTAATGTCATTTACTTAAGTTAGAATAAAATCTTTTAGCAGGAAATACAATCAACATGACAGTGAGTCTCGCAAATCTTTATAATCATATTTTTCTCATAGTAATGTTTATTCTTAATTAGAACTTCCATAAGGAAGATTTTGAGTCTTGTTTGAGATACTCATACCATAAGTTGACTTAAAAATAATGTAAAGTTCTCTTACTTGCGTGTGAACGTTATCAGCTATGATCAGCAAATTAAAAAATATATTTGTTTTTGAGTATCTGACTTTGTATTTTATGCAGACGAAGAAAGGTAAAGTACTGACCAAGGGAGCAAAGCAAATAAAAGAGGAGAATGTTTCCACGCTGAGCTTCTATACTAACATGGCTCTAGGCGCAATGGGAATTTACTTCGCCGTAACAATGGTGCTATTTGAGTTAACTGCACTAACGATAGTAAGTTTCATATCTGATGAATTTTGATTCAAAATACTGTAGCTCTTCAAAAAACTGCTTTTTAAATAACATGTGCTATGTTATCTCGTTACAGACAATAATGGTATTTTCTTCAATTGTATACATTGGAAGCTATCAATTCATGTCCTATATGGCTCGTACTACATATTCAGAGTCCGGCCAACTCCTGGACTCTGGTGTTGATCTCAATATGGAAGGTGGTATAGCAGAGTGAGTATTTGAATAGAATCCTTTTTTGTTTGCCATTATGTTGTTATATTCTGTGCAATTGTTTCACTGCTCATTGCATAAGATTTTATTGTTCCATTTAGACATGTCAAGGATTTAATCATACTGACATCAGGAGTACAAATCCTGTCCCTCATTTCAAACTACTTTTGGTTGTTGTGGCTTTTGGTAAGTATTCTGGCAAAAAGTAATTGTTTAAGTAATTCTCTTTATTCTATATTATAAAATGTCTGCATATACATAAAATTCTTATCAATATGAAAGTTTTATAGTTTAAAAATTCCACAGGTACCATTGAGAGGAAGCTGGATGCTCTGGAAACAAATCTTGGCTCCATGGTTTTTCGCTCAGCCGCAAGAACAACCCGAGATAAGCGAAAAAAAGCAACGCAAGTTGGAAAAAAAAATGGCCAGACGGCATTAATGAAATTATCAAAAGTTGTCAGCAGTGCAATACGACGATTGTACAATAATTGATACAATCGGGAGAGTAAGTTTGAAAAAGCAGAAAGATAGGAAAGTTAAAACAAGCTCTTTTATGGATGTTTAGAATATCAAATTCATTGCTACAACAGAATACAATTTAAAATCGAATGAAATTTGCGCTTTTTATGAGGAAAAATTAATTAATTTAAAAAAAAAAGTTTTATAAAATTCAAAAGAATTGTGAATTTGGAGAAGGGAACAGTGAGAGGGAGATAGATTTCGTTCTTATTGGAGCATTCCGTAATAATTATTTCTCGATAGATCATCTCAATGTATATAGTCTCAAAATTAGGATTGAACACACGTTCTTTTCTTATTTAGTAATATTTACGGACTTATTCCTATATAAGTCGAAGACGATGATAAATAATCATTAGGACTTGATAAATGTAACAAAAAAGAAATAATATATTCATAATATATTCATTTGAACACAAGAATATTATATATTTATTATATATTAATTTTTTAATAGCTACTCTTTCTATTATCTTTGGCTTATATTTATAGGAATAAAACCGTAGAAGTTGCTAGACAAAAAATATCTCGACGCTTTCATTTCTATTTTGCTAACTTCGTTATAATGCTAACATAAACGGTGTTTTGTAATTATAATGATAACAGCAACTTACAGGTTGTGTTAACAGGAAATTACGGCAGTGTGTGCTCCATTTTATAAAAATCTTCCATTGTGCGTGCGAGGATTTGAATATAATGATAATGAAGTGACCAGGTGCCTTCATGAAAACGGAGAAATAACGATATCAAAACGCGCGTTTAAAAAATATCTATAAATGAAAGTCAAACAAGATAATAGATATAATGATACTTGTATATATTATAGCTTTGAAAGTTCAATCGTTCTCCTTTCGATGTACATGAAAATCCGATTTAAAGCAGATTATCATTAATCTAAGGAATGTATATATTACAATTACGTTATTATTCAATGACGTCACGTAAATATAAATCATTATTTATTAGATTCTGAAAGTTGACAAACTGACACATCACAGTATTGCATTTAAATCTAATGTATTATATACATGAATGTATATATCTTTGTATGGGAATGTGGACATTTATAAGAATTAACAATGTTTCAATCAACTTTATATAAATAGCGTTATATAGTTGATCTTTTATAATAATTGTTGAACTCTTTATATATATTGGTCGTGAAATACTTATAATGTGCAAAGAGTGTCTTTAAAATTAGGCCAACATTTGTACTTCTCATCTAATATTAACATGTCCATTTAATTCACAGCTTTCGTTTTGGCTTTCACATATGAACGCCTCTGTTCAGTGAAAAATTCATGATTTTTTATAAATAAAAACTTATTATTTAATTAGAGAATCAAGCCGAATTTATTCTGTCAGTGTAATTACATTATCAAATTAACTCGGCGAATTTTATCTGAGAAAAAAAAGGCACTCGAAAAATCAGTAGGATTAGCAGAAAATATTCAGAAAGATACAATTCATTTCTTCTACAAAAAAGACTTCTCTAAAAGACTTCAGCATTAAATAAAGATAATCAGAAGAAGCAATTTGATCTTAATGGAGTTGAAAACGGATTATGGAAGAAAAAATATGCAATAAAACTAATTCATTTCAATTTTTACTACGAAAATGAATTTTGCAAAATATTTTTTAATTCTATAATATTGTAATTCAGCACAGGATCAAATCAAAAATTTTAACAGTTTGAAAGAAAGTTCGAATATAACTACATATAAAAAATTAATTTTATTTACATGGAAACATCCTAGAATGTAATTCAATCATAGAGAAGTTATTTGCGTTAAAAAATTTATATAAAGTCTTAGGAACATAATACTTTTAACGATGTAATGATATATAATAAATAATTTATCAATATATGTAATTTTAATCAGATGTAATTTTAACAGTGTAATGATATATAGTGAATAATTTCTCAAAATATCTATTACTACAAATATAAATTATGTGAACGAATTACTACAAATATAAATTGTGTGAACAAAATATCGATTTCACTGAACAGCAGAGCGCATGGCACTGCCAAATTATAGAATCTAATTATTTTACAAGACTAATTTTTAGATTCTATATTTTGCCAGTAATGGTCTCTCTACACTAGGATATAAATCTTTGATTTTTAATCAAAGAATTACATAATATACAAAAATTATTTTGTTTTCTTAAGTCCAAATCAGAGGAATCTGAATATTTACCTTCTCTTACTTTGTAGCATATCGTCTGTTTCAGTTATTAGATATTGAAGATATATATGGAGCAAGTTATATGTATCCGACTTTAATTACAAAGCACTTTGAAATACAGCATGGAGTAATGTCCCTTAGACATTGCTGGTGTCTAAACCTTTTTTCTTCCTGTAATCGTATTCCGATTCGTAACTCGGTGGATGATTGTGATCGTGCACCCCCGTCGGCATGAAACTTTCGGCGATCACCGAGCATTTGCCGCGGCAACCGCGATGCTGCTCCGCGCAACGGTAATGCGAGTTGTTGTAGATCTTGGAACGAGAAGTCAAATTGTATACATATCCCTCGTGAACCAGTTGCGGCTTGCCTCTGGCAGATAGCCTATAAATCACTGGTTCCACAGCTGTAAATTGCAATTTTTGTTTCACATGAATGTTTGAGACGGATATTTCAAATTTAGTAAATTAACGGCGATGATTGGATCTATTCGGGTCCATAGACTATCCATAGACTCTTCCTTCTACATGTATTTCAGAACAAGTTCTCTTTTTATTGAAGTAATTGAATATCTTTAAAACTTTTTTCTTCTCGAAAAGCAAACAATACAAGTGCAAATGGACAATATTTAATTCGAGTTTTTCCAATGTATATAAACATTGCTTTTACTTATTGGATGTACAGTACATACATGCTTTTGATAATTTTTACATTGTATTCTATGCTTAATATTGTTTCTGGTACATATAAAACATTTCTTTTATTCTGTTACAATTGTACTATATTTTTATATTTTTTCTCGACATTTCAATTGCAGTTATAACTTGTTTAGATAAAGATCTAATACTTCCCGTTTTTTTAAATTCGGCAATTTTTACAAAACTATTCTCTAAAACTATTTAATTTGTTAATTGATTAATTTCTTTAAATTGTCAAGAAGTATAAGACCAGTTTATAGCAAAAGTCTGGATATGAAAAGATCCACGCATCACTGCATCACAGGCAAGGATATAAACAACTGACACAGATAATTTAATAAATATTATACCTGATTGTATCGAATTTTCTTCCAAATTTAATTCATTAGGCAATTCAATTATTTCTTCATTATTAGCATTACTGGTTGTGTTGTGCTTGATATGAGCAGCAAAATTGTTTCTTTCATTTTCAGAGTCAATAACTTCTTTCT